>NW_016107544.1:1196492-1235252 GCF_001604975.1 Cebus imitator | reverse complement strand
AAACAACAACAACAAAAAACTGAAGAGGAGAGAATACTTCTAAACTTATTCTACAAGGCCAGCATTCGCCTAATACTAAAACCAGACAAGGACACACACACACACACACACACACACACACACACAAACACAAAACTAGAAGTTAATATCCCTCATGAACATAGATGTAAAAATCCTCAAGAACATACTAGCAAACTGAATTCAGCAACACATTAAAAAGATCATTCATCATGATCAAGTGGGATTCATCCCAGGGATGCAAGGATGATTCAACATAAACACATCAACAAATGTAACACATCACATTAATAAAACCAAGAACAAAAACCATATGATCACTTCAACAACAGATGCTGAAAGATCACTCAATAAAATTCAACATCCATTTATGATTTTAAAAATTTCTCACCAAACCTCACGTAGTAGAAACACTTCTCAAAACAGTAAAGCCATAAATGACAAACCCAGGAGGTAACATCATACTGAAAAGGGAAAAACTGAAAGCCTTTCCTCTAAAATCTGGAATAATTCAAAGATGCTCACTTTCACCATTTCTATTCAACATGGATAGTATTGGAAGTCCTAGTCAGAGCAATTAGTTAAGAGAAAAAAATAAGGGGCATCTAAATTAGAAAGGAAGAAGTCAAATTATCCTTATTCACAGACAACATGATCCTATATTTAGAAAAACCTAAAGACTCCACCAAAATAATGTTAAAACAAATAAAGTCAGTAAAGTTGCAGGACATAAAATCAACATGCAAAAATCAGTAGCAATTCAATACACCAACAGTGAACAATCTTCAAAAAAAATTCAAGAAACCAATCCCATTTATAACAGCTACAAAAAAAAAAATCTATGAATGAATTTAACCAAAAGTAGTAAAAGTTTCTATGCTGAAAACTTAAAACACTATCAAAGAAATTAAAGAGAACACGAAAATGGAATGATACTCCATGCTCATGGATTGGAGTAATTAACAATGATAAAATGCCCACACTACCCATAACAATCTACAGATTCATTGCAATCTGTATTAAAATACCAATGATATTCTTCAGATAAATATACAAGACAATTCTAAAATGTGTATGGAACCACAAAAGACCCCAAAAAGCCAAAGTGTTCTTACACAAAAATTATAAAGCTGGAAGAATCACGCTATCAGACTTCAAAAGATACTGCCATGCTATCATAACCCAAACAGCATGGTACTGGCAGAGGAATATACATATTGACCAATGGAACAGAAGAGAGAATCCAACACACCTTTACAGCTAACTCATTTTTAAGAAAGGTACCAAGAACATACTTGGGAGAAATGACAGTCCCTTCAATAAACAGTACTGGGAAAACTGGATATCCATATGTAGAAGAACGAAACCAGATCCCTATCTCTCACCTTACACAAAAATCAAATCAAAATGGATTAAAGACTTAAATGTAAGACCTAAGAGTTTGAAACTACTTGAAGAAAACATTGGTCTAGGCAAAGATTTTTTAGGGTAAGACTTCAAATGCACAGGCAGCCAAAGAAAAAGCAGAAAAATGGGATTATATTAAGCTAAAAATCTTAAAACATATTGAAGTAAATATGTATTAGCACAAACCTTCTATATAACAAAGAAGACAATCAAGAGTAAAAAGAAATGAGAGAACATATTTGCAAACTATCCATCTGACAAAAGATTAATAGTCAGAATATATAAAGAACTCAACAACAAAAAACAAACAATCCAATTTAAAAATCGGCAAGTGACCTGAATAGACATTTTTCAAAAGGAGGCATACAAATTGCCAACAGGGCATGTGAAAAAAATGCTCCATATCACTAATCATCAGAGAAATGCAAACCAAAGCAACAATGAGAAGATAGCTTATCCACTTAAAATTGCTATTATCAAAAAGACAAAAAAACAAATGCTGATGAAGATACAGAGAAAGGGGAACACTAGTATACTGTTAGTGGGAATGAATATTAGTATAGTCACTATGGAAAACAGTATAAAGATTCCTCAAAAAACTAAAAACAGATCTAGCACGTAACCTATCAATTCCAATATATATCCAAAAGAAAGGAAATTAGCCTACCAAAGAGATATCTGCATACCCATGTTAATTGCAGCATCATTCACAATAGCAAAGACATGGAAACAACATAAGTGCAACATCAGCAAAGGGGTGGATAAAGAAAATGTGCAATATACACATAACACAGTATTACTCAGCTATAAAAAGAATGAAATTCTCTCATTTTCAGCAACATGGATGTAGATGTCATTATGTTAACTGAAATAAGCCAGGCACAGAAAGACAAATATTGCATGTTGTCATTCATATATGGGAGCTAAAAAAGTGGATCTCATGAAGGTGGGAGTACAATAAGAGAAGAAGGCATAAATAGAGGTTGGTTAATGACTACAACAATCCAGTTAAATATAAGTAAGAAGTTCTAGTGTTCGATAGCACAGTGGGGTGATTATAGTTAACAATAATTTATTGTGTATTTCAAAATAGCTAGAAAAGAAGATTTGAAATCTTCTTAACACAAAGGAATGATAAATGTTTGACATGTTGGATATCCTAATTACTCTGATTTGATCATGACACATTGCAAGAATGTATAAAAGTATTATGACTGGGCGCAGTGGCTCATGCCTGTAATCCCAGCACTTTGGGAGGCCGAGGCGGGTGGATCACGAGGTCAGGCATTGAAGACCAGTCTGGGAAAGATGGTGAAACCCCATCTCTACTAAAAATACAAAAATTAGCCACCTGTAATCCCAGCTACTCGGGATGCTGAGACAGCTCGAACTCAGGAGGTGGAGGTTGCAGTGAGCCAGGATTGCACCACTGCATTCCAGCCTGGGCAACAGAGCAAGACTCTGTCCCCTGGACCTCCCCACCCCCAAAATCATATATATCCAATAAATACGTATAATTCTTACATAACGATATGTATTTTTAAAGGTTTGCATAATTATCAGCACTAATCTTACACAAACACAACAAAAAACAAACCAAAAAAAAAATCTCCCCAGACCTAAACTGTACATGCACGTACACAGACACACACACACACACACACACACACACACACACACACACACGAGACTTAGGGCACAAATATCTGCTTATGTTACTCACTCCCACTTCTCTCCATCTAAATATAGACCTTTGACAGCAGCAAATAAGCTTTTCTACTTTCAGTAACTTCCCAAGTTGAGTCACTATCTTTTGCTGTATTGACCTGAGGCATTTTCATTTATTTTAAATATAAAATTTTTCCCCGCAGGACATCCAAAAAGACAAAACCAAAAACCTCTGAGGAATACAGAACTCCAATTTTTTAATGGTTCTATTAGAATAGTACAAATTAGGCTACAGAAGGACAAAGGAGGATTAATCTTGTAATTTTTAAATGCCTACTTTAAAATTAAACTAATTCATTTACAATTCTAGGTTTTATTTTCAAATAACCTTAACATAAAATATACTCTTTTAATTTTCTCCAAATAAAACATAGTTTTTAAGCTTCAGAAAACTAGACTTTGAAGTTAAGCTATTGATTTGCTCTCCTGGATTGCCAGAAAATAAAGTACTCTTTAACGTGCAGCAGAAAGCAGAGGGAGAAAGAGGGAAAGATTCTTTGGGAAACTGTGAAAGCCATTCAGCAGGGAGCAGCCTGTTTCCAACTACATCCATGACTCCACATTGACACTGTGCTTTGCAGTCCCTCTTAGGTAAGGAAGATAGACCTCTGAACATGTAAATACTCAAACATTAATGATGGTAGGTACCCTGATTTTTTTTGTTAATAAATTCTCCAGATACGGAGTCACTGCAATACAAATCAGATGAAGTAGGAGAGCTGGGGGCTCATGTAAAAAGGATCTAAGGAACATCCATTTCCTCTTGTTACATATGAGACACATAAATGTATTTAACTAAAATACTTGATTTGGTTTGATTTGTATATTTTGACAAAAAAAGTCTTAGTTTTTGTATAAGACAAGATTATAACATCTTTCATATTCAAGAAAGCTTTACAAATTATGTCATTCAAAAGCACATTAATACAAACCTTAATATAAATGAACATCAATTCATCACATTCAAATTATGTACACATCCTAAGTTTTACAAGTTATTTGTGTATTTTTTTACTTGGAAAATTAATTTCTTCTTATATTTAGAGGTGCCATTATCCATTAGACCAGGCTACAGCTTATATATCCAGAGAAAAATGCCAACTTTAAATTCACCAATATTTGTGAAACATAATAAAAAATATACAGGATATTGTTTGTCAATCAGTTTTATAATTTTAACCTGAGGATAACATTTAATTTAAAGTTTAAGGATATAAAAGTTCACATTTTTTAGCAAGGGAAAACGGGAAAAGATGAAAGTAAAAAGAACAAAATTGAGGTTGGAAATCCATCTTAAGCCTAAATGACAATGTCTTCATAAGTTAATATTAATCCTTTAATTATAAATTTTAAAGGTTTAAGTAGTTTCTATGACCTTAGCTTTGAATAATTATGCCATATGGAGCTTTTCTTAAATTTGAAAAAGATGCTGAATTGTTGCTCAAAGGCTTTTAATGACTTTACCCTGGCAGAATTCCAGTATAATCCTTCAGACACCACTTAAAATTATAGACCAGGAACCCAAGCTGGTAAATGCCATGTCAAAATCCAAAGAGCTTTTTACTGAGTAAAGTATGTTGTAGAAAATGTTTGATGTTGGGTATATTTATAAATATCAAAACATGAAGCTGAAAACAACTATTTATAGTGGATAATTCACAAAAGAAAAGATGAACAGATTAGACTAAATTTACATAAAAAGTTTTTGTATCTTAAAATTAAATCAAAAAAGGCAAATGCCAAAGATCTTTGCCACAAAGATAAGGGTTTTATCATCCTAAATATAAAAGGAGTTTATTAGATAAGCTGATGAGAAAAACATTAAGACCCTAAAAGAAGAAAACCTGGCAAAAGACACGCACAGGCAATTTCCAGAAAATGACGTGTAAATAAATAACAGGTAAATCGACTGCAAATGTTCAATCTTTCACACTTAAAAAATACAAATGAAAAACAACTGATTTTCACAAACATGTACTAAAATTAGGAAAAGCTACTAATAAATCCACAGACTAAGTATATACTCTACTGAAGTAAACATACATTAGTGCAAACTTTCTGAAATGCAATTGGACCTTTTAATTCTACTAGGATTTTAACCTAAAAAAAAATGGAAATTGAAAATGTTAGCACAAGTTTATTTATAACAATGCCAATTTCCACATTAAGCAATATTTTTTAAAAAACTAAATGTTTGGCTAGGTGCAGTGGCTCACGCCTGTAATCACAGTACTTTGGGAGGCCAAGGTGGGCGGATGACCTGAGGTCAGGAGTTTGAGACAGCCTGGCCAACATGGTAAAACCTTATCTCTACTAAAAATACAAAAATTAGCTTCATGTGGTGGAAGCTAATTTTTGTAGTCTCAACTAGGCAGACTCAGCTGCTGAGGCAGAAGGATCGCTTGAACATGTGAGGCAGAGGTTGCAGTGAGCCAAGATTGTGCCACTGCCCTCCAGCCTGGGCAACAGAGCAAGACTCTATCAAAAAACAAAACAAAACAAACAAACAAACAAAAAAAACCCTAAATGTTCTAAAATTTAAAACACACACAATTAATTATGTTATATCTATAAAACAGAATATCATGAAACAATGAAAACAATATTTTCAAAGAATTTCAAATGACATTGGAATATTCTTAGTATAATGCTTTAAAAAGCAAGAGACTGAATTGTTTAATCAGTATGATCTTGGGCAGTTAAATTGATATGGTTATTTTACATGTACATTAAATTATTCCTATTATATCTGGGTGGTGGTAGTAACGGAATTTTACACCTTTCTCTACTTTCCCTATTTTCTAAAATATCTTCTATTTCAAGAAAGTTTTTTTTTTAAATAGCTGAATAGGTTTCTAAAACAGTGGTACAATTTAGATACATGTTTTAATCAATTCTCTGAAAATTACCCACTATCATCACTTAGTAAGGTTCTTTAATTTTTCAAAAGTTCATACTTTATGAGCTTTGTTTCAATTCAGTTTGAAAAGATTTTATAAGGCCACAAAAGAAGCTTTCACTTTGCAAATGTCAATCATTTACTCTCTTGGATTCTCTATTTCAAGCATTTTGACCTTGTGGAGGTATTTCATGTTTCTTTTAACTCAAAATCACTGAAGATATCATCTGGGTTTAAATTGCTGCTGACAGAAACTCAGGTAGGGTCTGGACCTAGGAGTTCTTTTATAACCTTAACATTGTAAGCACTAGTGAAAAAACAGACCCATACGGAATGTTCCATTGAGATCATTTAATATTCTGGTGTTACTGTCCTTTCCTCCTTGAACCTTAATTTTATACTCAATAATAGAAAATTAACTTCTAAACCTCAGAATTATTGACTAGATTTTAAACTGCTGGCAAACACTTTAAATTTCAGATTTATTTAAACATGATAAAAACATCAAACTTTTAAAAAGATACGGTGAGAAGAATTCAAATAAATTGTAGAATGGCACAACAGACTAACAACAGAATCAGCAGCTTGTTAGTCTTAATTCAAACTCTTATAGTAAAAACTCAAATTTTAAAAAATTTGTGTAGAAAAATTCAAAGTATGCCTGAGAAAAGATTTATGCTATGTTTTTAACTTATTAACTGAGATGTAGGAAATTAGAACACTAAAATAACATATAAATGAGTATTTGAATACAAGGATGTATCATATCCTACCCAAAGTATTTATAATAAATTGAGATCAAATAACTCAATAACAATTTAACTATTCACATGACCAGGCACAGAGGCTATCCGGAATTTCTCAGTTGATTATCGTTCTTTTATTCACTCTTAATATTAATGAGTGCTTACTTTGTGTAAGACACCACGCAGGCTCCTGAAGCATCAGAAACAAATACTTTCTACTTTCAAGGAATTCAGAGTCCAGGTCTTTGCTACATTTGGAAATGATAAACTCCTCTGACTATTTAAGTAAAAATAACAATCAATCGGAATTACAAATTACTCTTGATGTGAGCACAGCATTTACATTTCATCACGTGGACTATGAAGTTGGTGAATTCCACCAACGACACAAACCAACCTCATCGCAACACCAGCCTATGTAATACACTCTTCCCTTTCCCTAGACTCTCCCTCTTGGTCCACAGTGCCTCCATTCTGGTTCATCTCAGTACCTCTATCCATGTCAGCTAAAAGTTCTGTGCTCAAACCTCCTTTCTACCCTCTGGGATCCCTTGTGTTCTCATTTCAATCCCGGAGCATTCCATTCTTCCCGATGCAGGATACCCATGCTCCCTCCTCTACCTGAAGAACTCCAATTCTATGGGGACGAATTCCCTTACATCTTCCTTTCCAAGACATTCCACTGTTCAGCTGGAAGCCTGTTGCGCTTTTCTTGAAAATCCTCACCTAAGCACACTACTCTGACTCTTTACTAAGAATACAGATGCTACAGGTGTTTTCTAGTCTTGTCAAAAAGTTTCTCTGTATCTTTCCAGTTCTCATCTTCCTTCCTTCCTTGGTGAAGATCATGACTCCTGTCACTCATTCACAGAATACATACCTGGAGGGCGCCTGTCACAAGCTGGGCTTTCTAGGCACCGGTGGTATGGAAGTAAACAAGCTAGAAAAGGTCCTGCTAACAGGGCTTATGTTCTAGTGGATGGGAGGAAATAAACAAGTGAACAAGTAAAAGGATGATTTCAGGTAATGCAATGAGCTATGAAGAAAATGGGACAAAAAAGGTGGCATAGGTAGGGCAGACTTTAGATGAGAAGGTCAGAGAAGGATGCTCTGAGAGGTACAGAATGAAGACAAAGAGGTTGGCCAACCAAAAATCATGCAGAGAAGCATTCTGGCAGAGGGTGACAGTGGCAAAGACCTGGAGGCAGGGGAGAGTGTGGCACATTCTGGGAAAAGACCAATGGACCCTTGAAGCCTTGTAGCCGAGGGCCAAGGTGGGCCTGTGCTGGGTCTCTGCTGGGGATGCCATTTCCACCTGCATCACCTCACAGATCACAAGCCATCAATGATTTCTGATTCTTCACACCATTAAGCTGTTCCTCTTCATTAGTCCCTTCTTATGTACTTAAAAACGTTCAAGACATGTTCAGCCCCAAAATATTTTCTCTTTAACTTGTGCTGCTTTTTGGAACATCTTCCTTTTAAGATTGTATTTTCCCAAACTTCCACTTTGTATTGTATGTTCCGTCACTTCCACTTCCTGACTTATCTTTTGTACCCCTGTTTCTGGGCACACTATCACTTTCGGTACACTGTCCAATCATCAGTAACTTCATGGTTTCAAATCCAGTGACCATTCTTCAACCCTCATCCTTCCTGAGTTTGGGTCACATTCTTGACAATCCCCCTTTCCAAATAGTCTTTTCCCCTCTTTCCATAAAAATGCATTCTTCTCATGCTCCTTCTACCTTTGTGACCCTTCTTTGTTTCCTCCCGGACCTCTTAAATGGAGTTGTACCCCTAAGTTTTTCCTTCACAGTTGCTCTTTCTCCCTCCCTCCCACCTCTTTCCCCTCGCTTTAACAATCCCATTCACTCTGAAGGCCACAGGCCAGGCCTTCTCTGTGGGTGATTCCCACAGCTGTTTGTCTCCAATTCTGCCAGCTCTTGGGATATCCAGAAACATTTTTTTTCAGCAGCAAGGGAAAGTGTTATGTCACTTCAAACTCCGCATGTTCTTAACTCAATTCAGCTTCCTCCTCCTCCAACCAGAAACTATGTTCCTGATGGATTTATACTTAAGCCTAATCAGTGCTATCTCTACGATGAATTTCAAATGTCCGCTTTGTCCCCTTGCTACCGCCAACACCCTCACTGCCTTCTCACGCACATCTACTGTGCTCTCAAGGACCTCTCGCCCGGATTAATCCGGTCCTTGTTAACTCCTGCTGCTGCTACCACATCTTGCCAACACCAAGAGGATGATGTTCCTAATAATCACTTGCATCTTGACACTTTATTTCTCAAAAACCTTCAGCAACTCCTCACTGTTTACCCAATGAAGCAAAAATGCTTATCACACCTTTGGAGCCTTCAATGACCACAAAGCTATCTTAGCTCGATCGCCAGCTCACCCCTTGATCAGCCTCTAAGTTATGGAAATGGCTTTGTTTGCTCTTGCTTTTCTTATTCTTTTGACTTAGAACACCATCCAACATATCTACTAGTTAAAATCCTACTTATGTTACTTATGTCTCATTCAAATGACATCTCTCCCAATTAATTTTCCCTGATTTCCTCAGCAGAAAACAAGTTTCTCCAAATTCACACTGCCTTGTATTATAGTTATCTGCGTATGTGTACCTGCAGTATTTTTGTTGCAGTCACTATTACTTTATCTATCTGAGGACAGTGGCCTCCTCCCCCCTTTTTTATATACCCACAGTGCCTGGGATAATGCCTTTCTGGGGTATAAAAAGTCAGGTTCTAATACTAATTTTAAAATTATCTTTAACCTGTAAATTAGTTAACATCACATATAAACCTACACTTGATAAAGTTCATCTCCTATTAAAAAGAGGTATTTGAAGTGTGAATATATAATGCAAGAAAATTAAGGTCTAAATTGGATGTGTTATATGTCTGACTTTGGCATATCCAATTTTCTTCAATCAAGGTGCACCGGTATCTGTGCCATTTAAGAACACTGACTCAGAAATACTTTGAACTGCTAGAGGAGTTGACTGAAGCCAAGGTGAGGTGTGTGTAAGAGTGAACAGAAAAGATAAGTGCCAACGCCACTTTTACTTTCCATCGTTCTCTCTTTCATCTGCTATTGTCAAAGTCTGAGACTATACCATATAAGAATATTTCCCTAATTCCTGAAACTACATATTTTAGCATCGAGACATTATCATTTTATCCTGCTGTGAGGGAATTATCACTAACATCCCACTTAGCCTGAACATGTCCTGACTGGCTCAACCTATTGGTCTTATAATCTTCTTCCTTTTAGCAAAGAGGAATTCCACCTGTCCACTGGCTTGGGAAAATATCCTTGGTGCTGCCCATGACTGCTCCACCCCACTCCCCACCCCCCAGCATATCCCATATATGAATCAATAGTGAATTCTGTCAGCCCCACCTTCAGAAAATATCCCAGATCTGATCAGGTTTTACTACCTTCACTGCTACTGGCTAGGCCCAAGCCTCTATTACCCTTCATCTATATTTTTTTGCATCAGCCTTTTAACTGGTCTCTCTACCTCCTCTTTTGCCATCAATTGAGTTTATTCTTAGCACAGCAGATTACGAGATCCTACTCAAGTGTGAGTCAGATCATGTCACTCCTCTGCTCAAAATCTGCCAAGCTCTTCTACTCATAGAGAGTCAAAGCAAAACCCTCTCACTGGCCTACTCATACCTACCTAACCTGGACCCACATCCTGAGGGTTCTTCTCTGGCATCATCACTTTCCTCTCTTCTTCTCTGTCATCATTTCCAGACACACCACTTTCTCCGCTGTTCCTCCAAGAAGTCAGGCTCCCTCCTGCCTTTTTTTATTTTATTTTATTTTTTTGAGGCAGAGTTTTGCTCTGTCACCAGGCTGGAGTGCAGTGGTGTTAATCTCGGCTCACTGCAACCTCTGCCTCCTGGGTTCAAGTGATTCTCCTGCCTCAGCCTCAAGAGTAGCTAGGAATACAGGCATGTGCCACCATGCCCAGCTAATTTTTGTATTTTTAGTAGAGAAGGGGTTTCACTATGTTGGCCAGGATGGTCTTAATCTCTTGACCTTGTGATCTGCCCACCTTGGCCTCCCAACATGCTGGGATTACAGGTGTGAGCCACCGTACCCAGCCCACTCCTGCCTATTTACCGTCCTTTTTCTTATTTATTTCTGGGTTCAGAGCTATGCTGCCAAGGGCCAAACCTTCTGAAATCTGACTTTCAAATGAATTAAGGTACAATAAAGCAAGAACCTTAGGATCTCAGTCTATGTAAAATCAGCGCAGTAACGGTTAGCAAGGTATTGCATAGTCTTTAAAGGCTCAACACTGTTTGAAGATGAAGAAAGATAAGTGGGAAAAAATTAAACAAAATTAGATGATTCTTAAGTTACTCTTTTCACGTTTCTCATTTCCAGGATAAAGACTGGTCTTAAGAAACTCAGGAGGAACTTTTGGAAATAGCAATTCACATTTAGTACCTGATTAAAATAGTTATACTTTTCCTGAACATCAAAAGAAAGACTATTTGAGATTGTACCTTGAATATAAGTCCAACCAAAATGTATAAATGTAATATTGACATTTATTCCAATACTATATAATTCTAAAAAGATTCTTCTTATTTCTACTGAAATACCAACCTGGGAAAGTAAGTCATCATTTGTGTTACATTGTTATAATAAAAACTGTAAAATCTAGAAATGCTCATTAGATGACTGAGGGAGGATCTGAAACTTAGTCTCCTTTTGGGAAAATTAAGGGATACAGCCCCAGTATTTCTAATCAAAATAATATCTGACGACATTATAATATTGCTTTACTACAATGTGTATTTAATGACTATGGAATAGGATATTCCATATAACACCTTTCATGAAAATCAAAGAAAAAGGAAATTCCCCAGACTATTTCACTGGTGCTTAGACATAAGAGCAAAATACTTAAGTTGCTTGACTGAAGAGTTTATACATTTCAAGAGTAATTCCATGTCTACTACCTTTTGGAGATTAAATGAAAGAGTGGTGGCAGTGGATTCTAAACATGGGTTTCAACTGACTGTTAAAAAAGCCAATTAAATATCTTACCTTTTCCAATGTCATCTCTGTCTCAGCAGCGTGAGTCTTTTTCAGCTCTATTTTCATCTTTTCTGATTCGGCCTTCAGTTTGTTGACGACAGTCTCATGTTCCCTGGTAGCCCTTTGCTTTTCCTCTTCACGAAGAAGACCAAGCTCTACCAGCTGCTGTTTCCGCTGTGAGTTCACATTAATCAGTTCTTCTCTCAACTTGTGAACCTGAGCCTCCATGTCAGCAATAACCTTATTTTAAAAAATGGAAAAATGGGTAGAGGATATGAATAGGGAAGTCACAAAAGAAGAACCAATGGGCAAAAGGCCAATAAGCGAAATATGAACATATGAAAGTTTGGCTTGCACTCCATCCTTTCTTCTTTCCTTCCTGCCCTCCCTTTCTTCCTTCATTCCTTCCTGCCCTCCCTTTCTTCCTTCATTCCTTCCTGCCCTCCCTTTCTTCCTTCATTCCTTCCTGCCCTCCCTTTCTTCCTTCATTCCTTCTTTCCTCCCTCCTTCCTCTCCCTCCTTCATTCCGTACTCCCATGTCTTTCCCTCCTAGCTTAGACGCAAACACCACCTGGAACATTTTACCATACATTTGTATCCTTAAACAGCATATTGTTTAGTTTTACTTGTTTCTAAGATCTGTGTAAATGGAATATTACATATATTTTTCTGAAACTTGCTTTTTCAAATATTCAACATCATTATGTTCCTGAAATCCATCCAGTGTTCCCTATTGGATTTTTCCTTTTTATTTATTGATTTCTGCTTTTATTTTTATGTCCTTCTTCCTATTTTTTTAAGGTTTATTTTGTATTCCTTCTAACTTCTTATTTTGGATACTTATTTATTTTTGTCATTTATTCTTTTCTGATTTATAAATGTAAAACTACAAATCATTCTCTATTGATTTAGTTCCATCTCTTTGGTTTAGATATGTGGTATTTTCATTATCGTTTAGTTCAAAATATTTTTTTAACTTCTCTTATGATTTTTTTCTTTGACTTATGAACCACTTAGAAGTATGTTTCTTAATTCCCAAGCATATGGGACATATTAGCTTCCCAGGGTTGCCATAACAAAGTAGCACAAACTAGATGGCTTAAAAGAACAGAGTTTTACTCTTATAGTTCTGGAGGCTAGAAGTCTTAAAATCAAGGTGTTGGCAGAGTTGGTTCCTCCTGGAACCTCTGAAGGAGAAGCTGTTCCATGCCTGTCTCCAGCTTCTGGTATTTCCTGACAATCCTTACCGTTCTTTGGTGTGTAAATGCATCATTCCCATTAGTCCCTTTGTCTTCACATGGATTTGTTCTCTCTGGGTGTCTGTGTCTCCGTGGTGCCCTGTTTTATAAGGACACTGATCATACTGCATTTAGGGCCCATCTTAATCCAGCATCACCTAATTTTAACTTGATCACAACTGCAAAAATCCTGTTTCCAAATGGTATCACATTCACAGTTCCTGTGTGGACATTAAATTTTGAGGGGGACACCGTTCAACTCAGGACATGGACTTCAATGGCTATTGCTTTGTCATTCACTTCTAATTGCATTGTGGCCAAAGAATGTAGTCTGTCTCCCATTAAGTCTTTGCAAATTTTGAGAATGTTTGATGGCAAGTTATGTAGCCAATTTTTTAAAAGCTTCAAGTATGAGTGCTAAGAAATGTGTATTCTGTATTTTCTAGTTTTCCAGTGCTATGTTCTATACATACTCATCATGTCAAACTTGTTACATTGTTGAAATCTTCTGTCACTTACTTATTGCCACCAACACATAAGCCAGCAATGCAACATTTTCTAAAACACAATGATAAATGTTTCATTTCATGCCTGATGTACTTTCAACAAGCACTGCATAAATCAACATTTCCTTGACTGGAAACCAGAAAAATAAAAAAGCAACAGTAATCTAAATGTCACATTATGACGCTGGGAATAAGAATACAAAGCTAAATGACGAGAAGTTGCTTTGGTCAAAATATCTGCAAGAATTATTTCATTTTCAATACAAATATTATATCATCCTATTTTTAATTTGAACAATTTTGTGATTTCTACATGATAAATAATAATTGCTATAATTTTGAGTGTTTACTTGCATCAGGCATCTTATACAGATTATTTTAATCTTCGTAACAACCCAGGAGGATAGATATTAATATACAAAGTTTTGCTTATTTTAGATTGTGTTCAGTATATATTAGCTCAACGATTAGCCCTGTGGCTTCTCTACACTAGACTGGAAAAGACATCTAGAACAAAAACATTTATGTTAGAGGAAAGACAATGCTTTCTAGTAATAAATCTGAGCCTTTGAGATGGGAGGTGATGGGATGTCCCATTTATACCTGGGCTCTCTAAGAAAAGCTTACTTGTACTAGTCCCAAAGGAAGGTGTGAAAGGACTTTATATAAAAGGCTGATTCTTGTAAATCTGTAGTGGAAAAAATTAGTTATTTTCTTTCTTCAGGAAATCTATGCAATGTTTTAACATTTATTTGTTTCTCTATTTCACAGATTGATATCTGTATATCAGTATTCAGCTGTAGATCAACTGTCCATGAAAACAAAGTCTTTTACCTTTGTTCTTTGTTTTATAATGATTCCTTTGAACCCAAGAGAAGAGATAGTCAATGCAATCAGACTCTGAAATAGAGAATACATCTTCTAAAAGCAGATAGACTTTAGCAGTGACAACAGTTACATTTTTGGGAGGCAGAACATTCATCGCTGCACTGTTTACAATAGCAAAGACCTGGAACCAACCCAAATGCCCATCAATGATAGACTGGACAAAGGAAATGTGGCACATATACATCATGGAATACTACACAGCCATAAAAAATGATGAGTTCGTGTCCTTTGTAGGGACATGGATGACACTGGAAACCATCATTCTCAGCAAACTTACACAAGAACAGAAAATCAAACACCACATGTACTCACTCACAGGTGGGTGTTGAACAATGAGAACATGTGAACACATGGAGGGGAGTATCACACACTGGGATCAGTTGGGAGGGGCTAGAGGAGGGACAGCAGGGAGGTGGGAGGGTTGGGAAGGATAATGTGGGAGAAATGCCAGATATAGATGATGGGGGGATGGAAGCAGCAAACCACCTTGCCATGTATGTACCTATGCAACAACCCTGCATGATCTGCACATGTACCCCAGAACCTAAAGTACAATTAAAAAAAAAAAAAAGCTCAGGGATATCAACATGGCAGAGCAGGATGCGTTGCTGCCTCCCTTCCCCAAAATCGTGGAGAAAGCACACAGGAAGCATGAATCTGAGATACTAATGATTATAACAATAATAAACATATCAAAACTGCAGAATATACATGTGCAAAAAAGAAGGGGGTGCAGCCAGGGGAAGAAAATAATAGAAAACTGCTCTAAGAAGGTAGGTTGCAGGAATGCTTTACTTTCTGCTCTTCTCTCTCTTTTGCTTCCAGGTAAAATCATATCTGTTCCATTACCACGTTGGGAGCAAGAGCTCAACATGGTGTTGACATCAGTCAGTCAATACCAAGGAAAGCAAAAGCCTTCCTTGGGTGAGGAGCTGGAGAAACAGGTGCAGACTTATCTGATCTTCCTGGGTATTCCCCCTTCCACACTCTTCCCTCCAAATTTCCAGGATGAATGACTTAGTCATTAGACATTTATTTCTGGGTGCTTAGGTACATTCCTGAGCAGCAGGTTTTCCTGATGAAGTAACTGTGAAAGGGAGTGGTATGGCAATGAAGGGCTCTGTCTGAGGGTTCATAATCTCCTCCTTCCATGAGCTCATCCAACAGATCAGGGACTAAAGGCGGCCCTTCTGCTCCTTCCCAGTCAGTCTATCTGATAGGCCCAGGGGGAAATGGGCCCCCTGGCCAAAGTAAATAAACCTGAGGAGCGAAACTACTACCAAAAAGAGATACCTAAATAACATATATTACCTGAAGCAGTATAATTGGAACAGATGAATCAAAAATTTTTTAAATGCATAATAGGCTAGGTGTGGTGGCTTATGCCTATAATCCCAGCACTTTGAGAGGCCAAGGCCGGTGGAGCGCTTGAGCCTAGGAGTTCAAGACCAGGCTGGGTAACATAGTAAGGCTCCTTCTCTACAAACGCTACAAAAATTAGTCAGGTGTGGCGGGGTGCACCTATAGTCCCAGCTACTAAGGAGGCTGAAGACGGAGGATCAATTGAGCCCAGGAGGCTGCAGTGATCATGCTCTGCACTACAGCCTGGGTGACAGAATGACATCTCATCTCAAAAAAATCCCTAATAAACATACAAACAGTAACATAGATACTTAATATACTGAAAGTAATAGAAGAAGTTACAGACATGAAAGCTGCAATTAATAAGTCATAAAAGAAGAAAAAAATGAAAATGATAGAAAAAAAGAGCAAGTTAGCTAAAGCCAAAGAAAATAATTGTGCATTGGAAGGATGGTAAGATAGAAGAACTCCCCTGGGAAGAGCAGAGAAAGGTAATAGTATAGAAAATGCAAAAGAAAAGCTAATATTTGTGGAGGACAAGAAGTGACAACATCTAAATAATAGTCTGAGAAAAATAGCTATGGAAAGATTTTATCCACATTCAAGTCGATTTGAAAGTCTGCTTTTTATCATATACTGTATCATCTCAAAGTCCTAAGAATTTGTCATAGGAGTATGTATTTATTGTACTTAATTAATCTGTTATTATGCATCTCTATCTCCCAATTTTCACTATGGTTAGTACAAAGTTAACACCCAAAAATCCATAAAGGCCAAATGTCTTTTTGAAAATTAAAAAGTATATATTTTTTATAGATTTGGGAGCACAAGTACAGTTTTGTTACTTGGGCATATTGCACAGTGGTGAAATCTGGGCTTCTAATGTAACTATCACCCAAATATTACACACTGTGCCCACCCAGAAAAAAAAAAAAAAAAGCAAAGATGTTAGTTTTTGAAAAGCACTGAGACCATCCCAAATTGAATTTCAGTCTCTGTCAATGTATATAAAAATATTTTTATGCACATTGTTATCACTGTGTAGATACTGTTCTATATTTTCACACACCCAATTTTAATTTAATTCCCATTTAGTGGCTCCCTGGTATTTCATCCTTCCAGTACAGGGAAATCACAGAGATGCTGTGGGTTTGGTTCCGGATCACCTCAATAAAGCAAATATTGCAATGAAGTGAATATTGCAATGAAGTAAATATCTCAATGATATTGGTTGGTTTCCCAGTGCTTATAAGTTATATACTATTCAGGAGTGTCCAAGGGAGAGAACACAGTCATGGGTTTTTTTGTTTTTGAGATGGAGTCACCCAGACTGGAGTGCAGGGGTGTAATCTTGACTCACTGCAACCTCTGTCTCCCAGGTTCAAGCAATTCTCCTGTCTCAGCCTCCCCAGTAGCTGAAACTACAGGCGCCCGCCACCATGCCTGGCTAATTTTTGTATTTTTTAGTAGAGACAGGGTTTCACCATATTGGTCAGGCTGGTCTCAAACTCCTGACCTCTTTAGTTTCTATTTCTGGCTGGGCCAGTAAAGCCGCTTCCTCATCTCTCTTTTCTGCTTATCACTAGGGACAGAAACTAAAAACCATGGCTTCTGGCTGCTAAAAGCCTAAAGCAAAACAAAACAGAACCACAACAAAAGTAAAATAAGGTGGGTTGGACAAGCTTGCAGTTTACTCAGTGAGCGTTACGTCTAAAAAACAATGTACATTCCTTAATTTAAAATACTTTATTGCTAAGAAGTATTAACAATCATCTAAGTCAATCTTAAGTCCCAATCTTTTTTGCTGCTGGAGAGACTTGTCTTGATATTGATGACTTGCTGACTAACCAGGGTGGTGGTTGCTGGAGGTTGGGCGACTGTTCCAGTTTCTTAAAATAAGACAAAAATGAAGTTTGCCATGTTGATTGATTTCCTTTACAGAAGATTTCTCTGTTGCATGCAAAGCTGTTTCATGGCATTTTATCCACAACAGAACTTTTTTCAAATGGAAGTGAATCCTCTCAAACTTGATACTGCTTTATCAACTAAGTTTACATAATACTCTAACTCTTTTATTGTCAGGTCAACAATGTTCCCAGCATCTTCACCAGGTATAGGTTCCATCTCAATAAATTGCTTTCATGATCATCTATAAGAAACGGTTCCTCATCTATTCAAGATTGATCTTGCGGCAATTCAGTCACATCTTCAGGCACATTTCTAGTTCTAGTTCATGTGCTATTTCCATCACATCTGCAGTGACTTCCATTGAAGTCCTGAACCCCTCAACGTCATCCATGAGGGTTGGAATCAACTTCTTCCAAATCCTGTTAATGTTGATATTTTCACCTCTTCCCATGAATCACAAATGTTCTTAATGGCTTCTGGAATGGTCAATCCTTTTCAGAAAGTTTTCAATTTACTTTGCCCAGATCCATCAGAGAAATTACTATCTATGGCAGTTATAATCTTATGCAATACATTCCTTAAATAACAAGACTTAAAATGACTCCTTGATCCATGGACAACAGAATGGATGTTGGGTTAGCAGGCATGAAAATGACATTAATTTCCTTGTACATTTCCCTCAGACTCTTGGATGACCAGGTACATTGTCAATGCACAGTAATTTTTGAAAGGTATCTTTCTTTTCCGAACAGGTGGTCTTAAGAATAGGCTTACGATATTCAGTAAACCAGTCTCTAAACAGATGTGCTGCCATCTAGGCTTTCTTATTTCATTTAGAAAGCACTGGCACATTAGATTTAGCATCATTCTTAAGGGCCCTAGGATTTTCAAAATGATAAATGAGCAATGGCTTCAACTTCAAGTCACCAGCTGCATTAACCCCTAACAGGAGAGTCAGTCTGTCCTTTGAAGTTTTGAAGCTAGGCATTGACTTTTCCTCTCTAGCTATGAAAGTCCTAGATGGCGCCTTCTTCTAAAAGAAGGCTCTTTTGTCTACACTGAAAATCTGTTGTTTAATGTAGCTGCTTCCATCAGTGATCCCAGCTAGATCTTCTGACTAGACTGCTGCAGCTTCTACCTCAGCACTTACTGCTTCACCTGCACTTTTATGTTATAGAAATGGCTTCTTTCTTTAAACCTCATAAACCAACTTCTGCTAGCTTCAGACTTTTCTTCTGCAGCCTCCACACCTCTCTCAGCCTTAAAAGAATTGAAGGGAATTAAGGCCTTGCTCTGGATTAGGCTTTGGGTTAAGGGAATATTGTGGCTGGTTTGATCTTCTATTTAGATGTCTAAAACTTGCTCTATATCAAGCAATAATGCTGTTTTTTTTCTTATCATTCATGTGTTCACTAGAGTAACAGTTTTAGTTATTTAATTTAATTTCATTCAAGAACTTTTCCTTTGCTTTCACAACTTGGCTAATGATTTGGCACAAGAAAGCTAACTTTCAAGCTGTCTTGGTTTTCAACATGCCTTCCTTTCTAAGCGCAATCATTTCTATCTTTTGATTTAAAGCAAGAGATGTGTGACTATTCTTTACATTTGAATACTGAGAGGTCAGTGTAGGGTCATTTGGCTTAATTCAATATTATTGTGTTGCAGAAAATAGGGAGGCCCAAAAAGAAAAAGAAAGATAAGTCAAAGTACAGGAATACCTTTGTAATGTTTTTTCCTAGTTGCTCTACAGAAACACTGAATCTATTTCCAGTGTGAACAACAGTGTATGTTCTGGTAACTGAGAGGAAAACATTTTTAATTGCTGGCATTATGCAATGACTTTAGTTCAAAACTGATATGCAAATAGAAAAACCATACTCAAAAATGCATTAACAATTTATGGAAGAAATAGAACATTAAATGAAAGAACTAAATGCACAAGATCTATATGAGGAAAAGTATGAAACTGTGAAGAAAGATGATATAGTTTAAATATTTGTCTCCTCCAAATCTCAGGTTAAAATGTGATCTCCATTGTTGAATCTGGCACCTTCTCCTCACACTCTTTGCCCTCTCTCTCGTCACATGACGTGCCTGCTCTTCCTTCACCTTCTGCCAAGAATGGAAGCTTCCTGAGGCCCTCACCAAAAGCAAATGCTGATGCCATGCCTGTATAGTCTGCAGCACCATGAGCCAAATAAACTGCTAGCAATGCCCTGATACTAAAGCTCATATGGGAAGGGAAAAGACCTGGAATAACCAGCACAATACTGAAGAAAAGAACAAAGTTGGAGGATTCAAATTACCTGATTTAAAGACTTACAATAAAGCTGCAGTAATCAAGACAGTGTCGGCATGGTATTGTCAAAAAAAAAAAAAAAAAAAAANAAAAAAAAAAAAAAAAAGACACATAGATTAATTAAACAGAATAGAGAGCCTAGTAATAGACCCACAAAAATATAGTCAACAGATCTTTGACAATGAAGCAATGGCAATTCAATGGAAAAGTTTTTTCAACAAATGGTGCTTTAACAATTTAAATATCTAAACGCAAAAAGAAGTCTAGACATAAAGTTTATATCTTACACATTTCACAAAAATTCAAAATGTATCATAAAACAGAATGTAAAACACAAAACATTAAAACTTATAGAAGAAAACAAAGGAAAAATTTTAGTGGAACTTAGATATGACAATGTGTTTTTAGATAGAACATTAACAGAATCCATGAAGGAAAGAAAAATATTGATAAGTTGGACAGTATTAACATTTTTAAAATGACCACTCTATGGAAGACACTGTTAAGAGCATGAAAAGATAAGCCACAGACTGGGAAAAATATTTGCAAGACATGTATGTGATAAAGAACTTGTATCTAAAATATACAGCAAACTTAACTGGAACTACAGGGAAAAACAGACAAATCCACCATTCTAGTAAGAGATTTCATCATTCATGAAAAATGTATTAACTATTTATGGAAGAAACAGAATATCAAATGAAATAACAACGTATAAAATCTATACGTGGAAAGCTATGAAACTGCGAAGAAAGTTTATAAATATATTTACATGTATATATAAATACAAGTGTGAATAATACTGCAAGAAACTGGTGGTATCAGAGACATTTTTGACAGAAAGTCAAAAGAGCTGAAGAGGAGCAACCTAGCAATGAAGATTTATGAAGCAAGTATATTCAATAAAAACCCAAATGATCTGGACAGAGAAAACTGTATAAATAATCTTTCAATGCAAAGACATAGACATATACCCACAAGAAACAACAGCAAACAGGAAACCATGACTTCCCCAAAATGACAAAGCAAAAATCCAGTGACTGACCTTAACAAGAGGGCAGTCTGTGAGCTCTCTTCAATTGCGACCAACAATTCAAAATAGCAGTTTTGCAATGGACACAGAGAGGGGAACAACAGACAATGGGGCCTATCGGAAGGTAGAGGGAAGGAGAGAATCAGGAAAAATAACTAAGCGGTCTTGCTGCGTTGTGCAGGCTGGTCTCAAACTCCTGGGTTCAATTGATCCTCCTGCCTTGGCTGCCCAAAATGGTGGAATTACAGGTGTGAGCCACTTTGCTCGGCCACACACACACACTTTAAATTACTCATAGTTCAAAATGAAATTAAGATAAAATTAAAAGCACTTTGAATTGATGTCTGGAAGGAGACAAAAGACACTTTTGACACTTTTTACATTAGTACTATTTTGGGTGGGGATGAGGTGGTTAATGATGACAGGGGTGAGTGGAAGACAGTTTACTGTATCTACTTTTGTGGCTTATAAATTCTTATCAATGTAAACATATTTCATGATCAAAAGTGAATTTATAACATTTAATTAAAATACTTAGAAATAATTGATAATGAAAACAGTACTTATCAAATTTTGAAGGATGAAGCTAAAATGAGAGAAATGTGTAGACATAACCTGCCATTTATTTTTAAAAGGTTAATTATTCATTAAGTAGGCAACCAGTTTAAGAAGTTAGAAAGATGAAGCAATTTCTGGTTAAGACTGATCAAAAAACAAAGCGCACATAAACAATATTAGGAATACAAATAAAGCTATGGTAACATTATCGATAAAAGAGAGATATTAATAACTAACATTAAATTTTAAAAAGGGTATACTATAGATCATTAGAAATTTTAAAATACGTATTTAAAAAACATTATGCCAACAACTGGAGAATCTAGGTGAATTGGACACATTTCCATGAATATATAAAATGCTGAAAGAAAAAACAGAAAGCTAAATAATCTAACATAAATAAGGAAATTTTCAGTCAAAAATCTTTCAACAAAGAAAAGATTGAGTTCATATAATTTTACAGGTGAGTTCTATAAAAATCTTCCATGGGACCGGTCACTCTAGTCTTTTACAAACTTTTCCAGAGAAGAGAGAAAGAGAAAAATACTCACAAACCAATGTGAAGATTATAATATTGATAACAAAAGATGACTGATACAGGAAAAGAAATAAAAATTCCAGGCCAACTCACTCATGATCACATACATGCAAATCTGAAATTATTAGCAAATCAAGTCTAATAATGTATAAAAATATGTAATCACCAAACTCTAGAGAATGCAAGGACATAACAATTTATAAATGCCAACAAATATCAAATTTAGATGAAGAGGAAAAATTCCTAAACTACAAAAATTTACCAAAACTGACTCCATAAAAAACTGGAAAATGTGAATCATCCTATAACCATCAGAAAAATTAAAATAGTAGTCAAAATTTTTTTTCCCAGAAATAAAATATTAAGCCCAGATGGCCCTACTGGCCAGTTCCACTAAATATTTAGGAAACACATAACTCATACTGATTCTTTCAGAGGATAGAAAAAGTAGCATCAGTCAGCAACTCAGTTTATGAGACTAGCATAACACCAATTAAAAAACATCCAAAAACAGTCCAAAAAAACTCAGGTAAATCTCTTAAAACTCATTAGCCAGTCAGTAGGAAACTGAATCCAGTGATATTATCTTACAGAAAAAAATGGAATGTAACCTAAGGTTGATGTAATGTTTAAAAATAACCTATAATATAATTTACTCCATTAATGCATTAAAAGAAAAACACTGGCCGAGAGTGATTCCAGCACTTTGGGAGGCTGAGGCGGGTAGATCACGAGGTCAGGAGTTTGAGACCAGCCTGGCCAACATGGTGAAACCCCTTCTTTACTAAAAATACAAAATTTAGTTGAGCATAGTGGCGGGCAACTGTAATCCCAGCTACTTGGGAGGCTGAGGCAGGAGAATTGTTTGAACCCAGGAGGCGGAGGTTGCAGCGAGCCCAGATCACACCATTGTACTCCAGTCTGGGTGACACGGCGATACCCTGTCTCAAAAAAAATAAAAAAATAAAAAAACAAGAAAAAACATTATGATTATCTGAATACCCAGAAAAACACTTGATAAAATTTAACAACAAAGATTGTTAGCAAAGTAGAAATAGAAAAGATTATTCTTAACCAGATAAAAGGTATCTGACAAAAGGCTCAGGAAATTTCATCCATTCTTCATTGTGAAGTTTCAAAATATCCCTTTTAAAACTAGGAAGAGGAAAAGAATGCCTACTATCATTACTTGTATTCCCAAGAGTATGACAAGAACATAAAAACAAAACTGGCCCGGGGTGGCTCATGCCTGTAATCCCAGCACTTTGGGAGGCCAAGGCGGGTGGATTATGAGGTCAACAGTTTGAGATGAGCCTGGCCAACATAGTGAAACCTTGTCTCTACTAAATACACACCACACGCACACACACACACGCGCGCGCGCGCGCACACCTTAGCTGGGCATGGTGGAGAGGGGCTGTAATCCCAACTAGTTGGTAGGCTGAGGCAGGAGAATTGTATGAACCCAAGGAGGCAGAGGTTACAGTGAACCAAGATGGTGCCACTGCACTCCAGCCTGAGTGACAGTGCAAGACTTTGTTTCAAAAAGAAAAACCAAACACCAAAATTATCTTGAATCATAGATGCCATCATGGTATATACAAAAATGCAAATGAACGTACAAATTATTAGGTGATTTGTATGCTATGGCAATTATAGCTCAATAAACCTGTTTAAAAAAAATCAGTTCTTAGTGGATGGAAGAGCAAATGTGAGACAAAACTTTTAAAAGTGTGGGAGATGGCTTTATGACTTCAAAGTAAGGAAAGGTAGGACTTAAAGGGCACTAACTTGAAGAGATTAATGAATTAGATTGCAATACAATTAAGAACATTTTTTATCAAAAGACACAAGAAAAGAGAATGAAAAACTAAATCATGAACTAGAAGAGAACATCTGCAACATACGTAGTTTACAAAATAATATTATCCAGAATGTCTCTGGTATATCAACAAGCAAAAGATAAATAACCCAAGAGAAAAGAAGTAAAACAATGCATGACCCGGCACTTTATAAAAGGCAAATTTCAATGCTAAACGTAGAAAGATGCCTGGCTTCATTAGTCATCACAAATGCAAATTTAGGCTATTTTGATATCATTTTACAATCACCATATTTGCAAAACTTAAGAAGTCTGACAATACCAAATGTTGGCAAGAATGTGTATCAATGGGTACTTTTACATACAACTGATTTAGGTGTAATGTGACAAAACCTTACTCTGAGTTAACTTGGCACTACCTAGGAAAGCTGAACACTTTCATAAGCTATATCCCAGCAATCTGTAGAGAACCTCTTACACATGAATACCAGGGACATGCTCAAGAATGTATGCAGCAGTGTTTGAAGAACTACATAACTAAACTTGTCCCTAATGGTTGTCACTGATTTATCTTCATAGAATGGGATATTATACACAGCAAAATGAATTAACTAGAGCTGTGCACAAGACAATGGGTGAATCTTAAACATAAGATACTGAAAGAAAAATGCAAACCAGGTTACCTACAACATGCAACCATTTTTATAAAGTTAAAAACAAACAAAAATAAAGAATATTTTGTTCAGAGAATATATATATATATGATAAAGCCATAAAACATTATTAGGTAACTATCAACACACTATTATGGATAATGGTTGCCTCTGGGGCAGGTGGTCAGGAATATGGGAAAGGAAGGAGCACACAGGTAGTGTTGTAACCAAGCAAGTTGTAAGGAAAAGCGCCACACTCTGAGATTGACAGGAGTCCTATTATTGCCAGTGGCCGAGAGATGGCTAACGCTCAAAATTCTCTCGGGCCCCAAAGAAGGGCTTGATTCCTTTTTATACCTTGCTTAGAGAAAGGGGGTGGCAAAGAGGAATTTTACAGAAGCAGAACAAGCAAATTAGTAGAAAGTAGCTGGTAACCAGGAGGCAGGAGGTTCCCAGGATTGTTGGCTACCAAGGGGGGTATACACACGCAGTTCCCATGATTGCTGGTTACCAAAGTGGGTAGCAGGGGGTACTTTCCATACAATCAATCACCAAGGGGGGTAGGGTATTCACAATAGCAGGTAGACTCACCAAGCAGGATGTAGTTACAACAGTTACAAGCTTCTGAGTACAGCATGACCCGGCTGTGCACCCGAAAGACAAATGATGGGAGAAGAGGCTAAGATGGAGTTTGTCTGGCTCACATCTAAGATGGAGTCTGTCAGCCTAGCACAGTAGAGGCAGCAATTTTGATAATGTTCTAATTCTCAACTTGAGTGGTCAGTTCATGATGTTCATTTTGTTGTATGTATTTAAATATTAATTATGACACATTCTTTGTATGTATCAGACACTAGATAAAAATTTTAGAAAGATGATGTACTTCTCAAAAGAAGATATTTATGCAGCCAACAAATATATTAAAAAAAAAAAAGCTCATCATCACTGGTCATTAGAAAAATGCAAATCAAAACCACACTGAGATACCATCTCACACCAGTTAGAATGGCGATCATTAAAAAATCAGGAGACAGAGATGCTGGAGAGGATGTAGAGAAATAGGAACACTTTTACACTGTTGGTGGGAGTGTAAATCAGTTTGACCATTGTGGAAGACAGTGTGGCGATTCCTCAAGGATCTAGAAATACAAATTCCATTTGACTCAGCAATCCCATTACTGGGTATATACCCAAAGGAATATAAATCATTCTACTATAAAGACACATGCACACATATGTTTATTGTGGCACTGTTCACAATAGCAAAGACCTGGAACCAACCCAAATGCCCATCGATGATAGACTGGACAGGGAAAATGTGGCACATATACACCATGGAATTACTGTGCAGCCATAAGAAAGGATGAGTTCATGTCCTTTGCAGGGACATGGATGTAGCTGGAAACCATCATTCTCAGCAAACTGACCCAAGAACAGAAAACCAAACACTGCATTTTCTCACTCATAAGTGGGTATTGAACAACGAGAACATATGGACATATGGAGGGGGACATCACATACCAGGGCCTGTTGGAGGGGGTGGCTAGGGGAGGGACAGCACGGGGTGGGGAGATTGGGGAGGGATAGCATTAGGAGAAATACCTAATGTAGATGACGGGGTAATGGATGCAGCAAACTACCATGGCACATATAAACCTATGTGACAAACTTGCACATTCTGCACATGTACCCCAGAACTTAAAGTATAATAAATAAATTTTATAAAAAAAAGATGATGCAGAGGTTTTAAGTCCAGCTGACAAGAAGTGCTTCTAAGAGATAATTTCTTACACTGTAATACAATAATTATTTTTAATACACTGTAAGAGTGCTACTGTTTATTATGTAAATGCACATATCCCAACAATTTTTCTTTTTGTTGTGAATATTTCATAGGAGACACTCAATTCTGTTTTTGAATACTACATGGCTTCATTATTTCTTACTTTTGTTTAGCATTTAATAAAGTTAATTAAAAAATAATATATTCTCTTTAGAATAACATATTAGTAGTTCTAGTACACATTTTAGTTCTGTATTATTAATATTAAGGCCATCAACTTTATTATTTTAAATCATATGAAATATATCAAAATTATTTCTCTATTTTCATTATTCTGGACACAATAAAGACATATACTTGGATTTAAGCTTATAAATTCAAAAATTATATTATTTTAATCTGTAGTCTTTTAGTCTTCTAATATTATTTTATAAATGTCATACGCAAAAGAATTTTCTTTCATTTTATAAACAACTCCCATAGGACCTTTAGCATAAAAGAATTTAACCTTCTGGCGGGGCACGGTGGCTCACGCCTGTAATCCCAGCACTTTGGGAGGCCGAGGCGGGTGGATCACGAGGTCAAGAGATCGAGACCATCCTGGTCAACATGGTGAAACCCCGTCTCTACTAAAAATACAAAAAATCAGCTGGGCATGGTGGCACGTGCCTGTAATCCCAGCTACTCAGGAGGCTGAGGCAGGAGAATTGCCTGAACCCAGGAGGCGGAGGCTGCGGTGAGCCGAGATCGCGCCATTGCACTCCAGCCTGGGTAACGAAAGTGAAACTCCGTCTCAAAAAAAAAAAAAAAAAAAAAAAAAAAAAAAAAAAAAAAAAAATAAAAAAAAAAAAAAAAAAAAAAAAAAAAAAAAGAATTTAACCTTCTAAGAAAACATGGCTTTTGCTTTCCAAAGAGAAAAGCTACTACCAGAAATGATAGATGGTTAGTTTGTTTCTAACAAATTACATACAATAATTAAATGCCAGTCAGCTCTGTTCCGAAGCAGGACAATGGCATGTCATGAGCACCATGGGTTCAGGCCATAGGCATGATTAAAAAGAAACAAAATGGTAGAAAACAGGCTACTGGGAGGTTTGAATTCAGAACAGTCTATGGCAGAGGTGTTCCTAGAAAGGTGAGTGCCTCCTGTGAACTCTGGCTTTGACACAGGTCTCAGATCTTCCAGATTTTTGCTCCTTGGGAAGTTTGCCACTCCATGTGTCCACCTAAACATCCATTACCTCATCAGTCATATTTTAAGACGCTGGTTGTCTATGTTAATGTGCCTGAGTGTCCCTTTCAGAAGAGCTATAGCCTCGTTTATACACAAGATTCATCCAGGAAGCAGAATTCTCAAAGGAAGACAGGGATTAGATTTCAAGACAGGCAGTCCAAGCTCCTGACTTCCTTCTCACTGGGCATTTCTTCTCACAGTGAAAGGGCAAGGACCCTAACAACAGGGGCCCTGACGCCATTCTCCCCTCTTCCTTGATGTTCTTTGGCTGGTCACAAACAGAGTTAGTCAGCAATACAGTATGGAAGTGACGAACTTTGGGCAGGCATTACCAGAACTGCCCATTCAGGCTTCTGAGAGCACGATGTCACAGATTTCAAACATACTTGTGTTTCTTATGTGAATTACGGATGAGCGTATACTAGAAAGGCTGCTAGGTGTGCCTGCTCATTGCATCTTTATTATTACAAGGACCAAAATACCACAGGACTGAAAACCTCCCAGATCAGATCATCTAATTTCTCAACTGATCGCATCATGTAGAAAAGGTCAGAGTGCTACTATAGTCACTATAATTCCTGCAGTTGGCTGGCCTTTTTAGAGGTATGTAAGTGTGTGTGCACACGTGCGCATGCACACATGTATGTACCTTTTATTCACTTGTTCCTTTCATTTTACTTCATATAGGAAAAACTACTTTTTTGTTTTAGTTTTTTGGTGTGTGTGTATGTTCCTTTTTTTTTTTTTTTTGAGACTGTGTCTCACTCTGTCACCCAGGCTGGAGTGCAGTGCCATGATGATCTTGGCTCACTACAGCCTCCCCTTCCCAGCCTCAAGCAATCCTCCTGTCTCAGCCTCCCCAGTAGCTGGGACCACAGGTGTGTGCCACCATGACTGGCTAATTTTTACATTATTTATAGAGACAGGGGTTTGCCACGTTGCCCAGGATGGTCTGGAACTCCTGAGCTCAAGTGATTTGCCCGTCTCAGCCTCTCAAAGTGCTGGGATTACAGGTGTGAGCCATTGCGCCCAGCCAGGAAGGACTGTTGCAGTTGGTGTACATGGCTTGAATATGAGTGCAATAACTAACTTATGATAAGTTAGCATCATATAGTGAGAATGAAGCATACTATAATGAGGAAGTCAAGTTGCTGCATACACAGCTATAATACTGATGGCAGCAATGGACCATCCGGATCTCCGAGGCAGCCTACTGCACCACCTGCACCCTTTCACAGCCAAGCAGGACCCGCTCCCAGGCCTGGAGCTTTTGCTGTGGCCTCAACCTCCCTCCCTGCCAGTCTCGGGGGCTCACCAGCACGTGGCTGACGGTGCAGCTGGGGATTCATGAAGCCAGTTCCAAAAAAGTCAGGTTCCTTTGCGCAGGGTTGGCCGGGGTTGCCAGGCCACCTGCACCTTACCTGCCACTGCGGCAGGGAAAATGCAGGAAGAAGGAGGGTAGTCCACAGAACCCACCCCTCAGACCTCCCCAGAGCCTGCCACCCTGGGAGCTGTTGTGATGGGGCCCAGCTGAGTCACTTGACAGTGGGGGAGCAGCACGGTTGGGCATGGAGGGGCGGAGCTGCGCCCAGGGCAGTGCTGCACCCCCCAGAGCCAGTTGGAGCTGGGAGCAGGCAGAAGCCTTACTCTCCTGGGTGCAGCTGCGGTCACTCAAGTGGCAGCTGTAGACCTGGGCCTCCCTGTGCTCTTGGGGTCTGGAAGCAGGCAGGAGCCCTGCCCTCCTGGATGCAGCTGCAGCCACCTGGCCACAGCCATGGACCCCGGCATCTCTGCACTCTCAGGGGCCTGGGAAGGCCCCACTTTCCCCAACAGGGTTGGAGAAGTCTGTTCCCACTGCCTGGCCTCTCCCTGCTCCCAGCACCCACTCCAATCCCGGAGCAAGGTTGGGGCTGAGCCCAGGTGCTGTTACAGCCTGGTCGGTTGTGCCCAAGCAGGAGGCATCGCTGACACATCAACCCTCACCACCTCAGTCCTCTCCAGACTTTGAGCATCAATAAGCATGGGAGGGTGGTCTAGGCAGGGCTGAGGGCAGCTGGGCGCTGGCCTGCAGGCACCCCTTGGCACAAACAGCCTAGGCACCATGAATGGCAACAGGAGGCTGACAGGCTTCTGGGCGGAAGGGGGTGGGTTCATGGTGAAGCCCCACCTTCAGGAGGCCCTGAAGCCTGGGAGCTGGCCTGCTGGTCCCTGGTCCCCACAGACGGGAGCGGAAACCTGTGATGCTTTTCCCCGGCCTGTCCATGGTCATCCATGGACCAATTGGCAGGTTCTTCCTCCCCTCTGAGGCCCATAAAAAGGCCTGGACTCAGCCAGATCAGGAGAGACAAGAAGTGACCAACTGCCGAGAGGAGCTACCCACCTCAGGGTCCCCTCTCTGCTGAGAACTGAACACTCATTGGGACAACTTGCCTGCAGAGAGAAGCTACCCTCTCTGCTAAGAGCGGAACACCTGTCTAGACACCCTGGCTACAGACAGGAGCTACCCACTGCAGGTCTCCTCTAAGCTGTTCTATCTCTCAATAAAGCTCCTCTTCATCTTGCTCACCCTTCACTTATCTGCATACCTCATTCTTCCTGGACTCAAGACAAGAACTTGGGACCTGCCAAATGGTGGGGCTAAAAGAGGAGTAATACAAACAGGGCTGAAATATGCCCCTTGTTCACCACGTTGCAGATGACAAAAAGAGAAGAGAGGAGAGAAGAGCTGCAGCCTTTCAGGGAACCCAGACCTAGGAGCTCCCTGAACCGGGGCTGTGACACCCTCTTTAAGGCTCTGCGGTTCCTGGCATCTCCAAGCTTCTGGGGGCCACACTGTCTTCCCGTGTCAGCCATGGCCGCTGCTTATGGTATGCCTGGTCCAGCCACAACTTTGCAAGGAGCTAGCATGCCTGGAGTTGCCTGCCCCACTGCAGTTGGCATGCCTGCCTCTGTGCAGTGGCTGGACCGCATGCCAGCTCACATACTACTCACCACCAGGCAGGCATGGGATACAGGCTGGTAGTGCAAGCTGACATAGCCTGTCACGCCAAGTGGGTGAAACCAGCCCAGAGGGCCAGAGCAAAACTCTGGCAAAGACACCACTGGCCAAAGAGGTTTCTGGCTGGGAAAGCAACATGCTAAGAATCCCGTAACAATACTACAATCTTACTTTGAAGATTTTGAAAATATTCAGGTACCATATAGTAATTCAAGGTCATTATTATAAAGGCCAATTATCAATGTAAAGTCACATAAATGTATAAAGTTCAAGAGATTGGAATTGATCTGCAGAAGCCAGATGAATATCCTATAAGTAATTTTGAAAGAAAAATAATTCTTGGGCCGGGCGCAGTAGCTCACACCTGTAATCCCAGCACTTTGGGAGGCCGAGAAAGATGGATCACTTGAGGTCAGCCTGGCCAACAAGGTGAAACCCCATCTCTATGAAAACACAAAAATTAGCTGGCATGGTGCTAGGCAGGCACCTGTAATTCCAGCTACTTGGGAGGCTGAGGCAGGAGAATCACTTGAGCCCAGGAGGCAAAGGTTGCAGTGAGCTGAGACCATGCCACTGCACTCCAGCCTGGGCGACAAAGTGAGACTCTGTCTTAACAACAAAAAACACATTGAATGAAATATACATTTTGAGATTTATCAGATACATAGTTTTGAAAGTGAGTATTCAGATTTCAAAGAAGGACAGCATACATGTTAAGAAATCAATAATAGAATATATTAGGAAAATACTGTTGTATCAATAAAAAAAGAATATTTTGGATAGGTTCAACCTGTCAATTTATTTCATAGATATTAAATTTATATAATGCATACAACTATATATATATGTTCATTAGCATTTAAAAACTGAAATTCACCTAAACAGTTAAAATTAAAAGCATATTTAACTATACAATTATACAATATAAGTTTTAATAGTTTTTGGAAATTAATGGTTTAAAATTAAGTCACAAACTATACAGTTCTTTTATAGGTGAAGCGACATTTTGCTATAAGGCTTTGAATTAAAGTTTATATTTTTTATAGCATTTTTATAGGGCTCAAACTTGAACATGTGTTACCATAAGCTGTTGGATAGACAGGTAGCTGGTAACAGTAGAAAAGAGAAACACTACAGGATGCAGGTAAAGTCACATAAAAGTCTGGGCAAGAAACCAGGTCTTCAGATGCCTAGGGCAGCACATTTTCTATTTTTAACCTGCTGCATTCTAACCTGCAAATAGAACTTTCTTGACTAATATTGCCTGTGCTTTATCAAGTGGAAAATATTTTTTAAGATCCCTTAAGTGACCCAGAGCTATTTAAAAATACAGCCAGCAGAATTACCTTTAAAGTGATTCAAAAATTGTTCTGAGCGCCAATAAGGCATATTTGGTATTATTTGAAGTTCACGTGTGTTTTTTGACTCTTGTTCTACTATTATTATTAGGCCTAGTAATTGAAAATAAAATAATTAGCCCAACTTGTGGTTCAGTGAAAATATTTCCTGTACAACTTGGAAAGATGAAGAAGAGGCTTACATTCATCGAAACTCCAAAGAATAGGTTAGCTCGGGAAGGAATTCTATACACAAGACTAAAGTGTGGCACCTTTGTTTGCAATGACACTAGTACGTTACAAGATGAAGGACAGGACAGAGCTTAATATATAGGAAAAGGAAGAAAACTTCTGGTTAAAAAATTTTAGAAGAATTCATACCCAGGCTTGGAGCACATGACAAAGGTCTAATGTCAAGGAAAAAAAAATATCTTAACTGCAAAATAGGAGAGTACTCTAGGTAGATAATAAGAAAGAAAGAAAGAAAGAGAGAGAGAGAGAGAGAAAGAAAGAAAGAAAGAAAGAAAGAAAGAAAGAAAGAAAGAAAGAAAGAAAGAAAGAAAGAAAGAAAGAAAGGAAGGAAGGAAGGAAGAAAGAGAGAAAGAAAGTGAAAATACAAAAGAAAAGCACTCAGTTTATATGCTTATCTGAAGGGCAAAAACTTCAAAAGGAGAATTAGAACATGTTATGAGTCATATGAACTGGAAGGCATTAATGGCTACATTTGTTTTTGTGTGAGTAATGTTACTGCTAAAGATTTATAACTGACGTTGAAATTTCTAGTTTTATTTTAAAAGAACTACCCCAATCATCTAATTAAAAATAGGTTTTAAAGAAAGTGAGTTAAAAACTCCATAACAACTAAAAGAAAAAAAGAAGGTTCATAGCACATTGGCCTATTTTTGAAAATTGCAAATGAAATATCTGCTACACTTAAAATAGCTACGTAGAAGCATTTATTATATAAATTAAATGATTTAAAAGGTAATAGAAACACTATATATATATATATGTGTGTGTGTATATATATATATGTGTGTGTGTGTATATATATATATATATATATTCTAGACTCAAATAGTATTATAAAAGTAGAAATATTCCACTTGAGAATAATGACACTAAAACAAAACTACCTTCAAATTGCACTTTTAATAAACTTATCCTGAAAAATGCAAAAGATCAATATTAAAAATCCAATATGGCACATTATCTATAACTCACTCTGATGCAACATCAGGGCTCACAAACAGAAGGACTGTGTGTCAGGAAGATGTTATTTGCAGCATCTAGAAACACTTCAAGTTATTTTCTTGACAGAGTTTCCAGGAGTGACAGGTAACCTATTTGGCCTTCGAAGAAGAATGAAATTCAGGCTGAATTCTTCTTCACTAAAAAACTACTTTTATAAAGAATGACATTCAAGTAATTGGAGAGCAGGTTTTCAACACCCTTTCCACTTTCTGTACTTCTTTCCAGGGAAGCAGATTTTCGACCTGGGTTTTCTGCCAGTTCTGTATTAGCTGCTCGACCCAAACACGCTACACACTAAGGTTGTAACCACCCACCCATATTATATGAGTATCATTCAGAAATACTAATTACTGTGCCAACAGCTGCAGGACATGACTAAAGTAAAGTATTCCAAAGTTTTGGTTGCTTCATTAAATATAAGACAATCTGGAACACTGGGACGCAAATAGATGAATTTTTAACAATGAGCCAATGAAAGAAAGGAAAGTGCTGTCCCTCTATCAAGTGGATTCCAGTGGCTGCCTCAGTCGGAATCATCATGGTGAGCCCTCCCTTACCATGACGTCTAATGGCATTTCCCTCCGATCATGTGCACTTTTTGGTGAACTGTGTGCGCTTTGTGCAACTACTACTTTAAATACATGCAGAGAAAGGAGATCACTCTAATGTCATTAAGGTGTTGGTGTTGAATATCTCCAGCTAGACAACTGGACCTCAAAGGGACAACTTTACTGAGCCGATGGGGCTCCCCAAGATATCATCAGTGTCAGATTACCTTGAATTATGTTTACAGTGTCAGGAGAGAGTGGAGTTACCTTGCTCTTAATCCCTGCACTTGTGAAAGCATCTTAGATGACTTTCACATCAACATAGCAACCCCATGGGACTATGTAACAATCACTCAATTTACTGTAATAATTTGTATTTTTGTACATGATCTTCTTATTTGCTGTGTTTTTTTCTCTATTCATAAAATGAATTCATCTAATATAAAAAGAAATTGTATGGGTAAAGCCAAAGCAAATAACAAGAAAAAATGTACTGACTAAGTTCATGGTAATATTATTTGCCTCTGGTTAAAAATATAAAATACATAATTGTTAATTTTAAGTTATTTATCCCTTTTCAACATTTAAAATTACCTTTCTATTAACATTTTTGGGTTCCTTTAGCTGAGGCTTTTATAAGATTTAACATAAGAAGGTTATTCTTAAATAAATTCAAGTGTATATTCAAAAGGTATAAACAGCTCTGTAATAAAAACTGGCCTACAGACATTAGAATCATAATACATGATTATTACACTCACACATGAGAACAATGATATAATATAAAAATAAAGGTTATAAGTTAATTTATAGAAGGATTTAGACTACCACATTTTTAAGAATTCATATTACTAAATATAATGTTAAATTCTTGTCAACATTATATTCTTGCATCCAGTAAAACTAGACAGTTATGAAATTTGAGAAAACTTATTCATCTTAGATATAAAACCATTTAGCTACAGACACAATGATCCTAATCATAACAGTGTTTAAAATAAACTAAGGAACAAAAACTACCTAGATCAAAACCATGAATATCAACAGCTTTTCAAAACCCACAGAAAAATGCAATAAGTAAATTTAGAGATGAACAATTTAAAAAGTAAACGTAGTTTCATTAGCTTAATATTTTAAAATAGCTATGTGAATTTTTTCACTGAATACTAATAAACATCAAATATATTTTGAGATTGACAATTTTTAATACCAAATATTCCACCCAATTTAACTCACAGCTCTTCTAAAAACATTCTGCAATTAAAAAGCTTTGTCTATGTAACTTCTACTAGTCAGTGTTCAACGGGTTTCCAATGCCTGTTAAAACTATTGGTAGCTTACTGGCTGCATGTTGTATTTATCTAGTGTACAGAACAAAGTCACCTGATAGTAGATGAGGTACATAATTTATGAGATTGTTTTCCTTTCGTTAAAAGGTCCAGAAACTCCTTTCATCCTCTCTATCCCATGGAACCTCAAAAACCAGCTTGCATTCTCCCACCTACTGATTGGATCATTCCCTGCGAAGGAAGGATACACCCAAGTCAAAATGAATCTTGCCTCCAAGACAGGCTTACAGGTAGGAACTCTGGTCATGGTCGCGTCAGGCTCATCTGCCTGACTAAAACTTTTTGTTACCCTCAATCTCTGATCTGAATTTCTGACCTTATGCTTGTTCCTAAATTAAGGTTACCACTTGTTCCTCAAATTGTTTTGTGATTAGATTCTTGACCTTCTGTAATTATGTTCTTTTTATCTCTTGCTTTAACTACTTGGGCTCTTGAAGTTCACTCCTTGACCTCTTGATCTGACTTCATTAACCTAAAACTGATCTACTTGAGTTTCTGACCATCATCTGACTCTCCTAATAATTTAATGGTCCCTATTAATGCTTAGCTTAGCTATCCAGCTTCTGGTCTCCTCCCCTGCTACCACAGCAGTATTGAGCTTACTAGATTTATTCCAGTAAATAAATATCCATTTATCCCCCAGCACACACCTAAGTACTAGAAGGAAAATAAGTACCTGTAAAATGTTGAATCAGAAATGCATGTTGCCATGGATACAGAACTATATTTATGACCTAACCTTTATTCCATGCAGTTCCAAAGCAAAGGCATAGCCAGTAAGGAGGCAGACACTTAACTAAGAATGTGATCCGAGAAATCAGAAAATATGTATTCCTTTTATTAGAGGAAAATTATATAAAGAGTTTTTGGTTGGTTTTTGTTGTTTGTCCAGTAAAAGATGCCTTGAATATGGGTATATAGCATATACCAATTTCACGTAATAAGGAAAGAATTTTTCCCAGTCCTGTATGATTACAACTGAGTATATATAATAAAGTAGATGCTGTTGATGAAAATTCTCTGCTTAAAACAAACCACATCAGTTAAATAATACTCTGCATTTCGATTCTACATTTTAGAAAACCATTATATGTGTATATACGTGTACATATATTCTACTTGCTTCAAAATTTTACAAGTAGCTTCACAGACTTATTTAAAATCTTTATAAATATGTAGGTATTATCTTTCCATTGAAAATGATTAAATGGGCATTCAAAAAGATGGGATGAAGTATCTGCTTTAGTTCACAAATCTTGCAAGTAGCAATCAGAGCTGACACTCAGATCCTCTGATTTCATTTTTCTGTACTATTAGACAGCACTGTCTTTTAGTTAACAAAAGTTGATTGCTCTAGATAGCACAGAAATTATTTACAGAGGCTTAGACTCCAGTCACTAGCACACTTACTTAAATTTTTAATAAAATACTTAAGACCATTATTAATTTTGCTTTACTTTATCAGCAGTTGCCAGCTGAACCAATAACCCTGATTTGGCTAACATGTCAATACAAAAGAAATCCAAAGTAACATTAGTAGGAAAAAGCACACGTTGGATTCATCCAGATGGAGTTAATTCCCATGTATTGGCAAATTATCTCTCTGAAATAATGTCATTTTATGAAAGCCTGTAATTTTGCTTCTCTCCTAAAATTTTATTGCATCATAAAATTACATATCAACAGGATGTTCAAGATTTATTATGAAAATTTTGACTCAATCTGTCTTTGATTGCCACCAATATTTTGGTTTTCCATGCAATTTTTATTTCTTAGCACATTGTTCCTAATCCTTCTATTAGATTTGATATCTTCAACTCACTACTGATGTAGACAACTATATGATGGGGATTAGCTAATGTACTCTCTATATTGACAAAACAAACGATGCCTGTAAATGATTCTTTACAGTGTAATCATAAATGTAAATCTTTGTTAAAGTGTCTATGTGCCATAGATAGATAAGGTTTCCTTATGCTACCTTAACTATTCATAATAGTAATTACCCAAATGATACTTATACTTGTCTCCTTAACCCTAAAATGTATATACCTTTGTTTCACCAACAGTAGACGTATCTTACTGACCATTCTCATGAGAACATAGTAAATGATGGTATCAAAAATGTTTCACAGGAGGCAAGATAGCTGCATTCCAAAATATCAGATACAGACCAGAAATGTCTTTTAACTATCTCCAAATTTATCTGAAAAAAATTGATGACGAATTAATTGGTCAGAAATTTGTCCAGACCACAGAATCTAATTCTGTGGAACAGATCAGAAAAGTTGATGCAAATAGAAAAAGAACAATTAGACCACTGCATTGCCAAAAGTTTTCTTTACAAACTTTCCCCATTCAAGTGTTTGTTTTAATTTAAAAATACATATAATCAAACCAAATAGTATAGAAATGCCCTTAATAAAATCATTAAGTTGCAACTTATAACTACCCATCTGCAAGTCACTCCCCAGAGGTAGACACATTTTACTCTTTCAGTTATCTGCTTTCAACTCTGATGATCATTACTTTCATACCTTTACATAATTCATAAATTAATTTATTCACAACCAATTGATTTTCTGCTATAAAGAATATTTAGCTTACACCATTTACTATCTCTCTCCCACTTCAAAATATAGTTGTGTCATAATTTTTAATTCCTTTATTGGTTACTTCTATAACTTTCAATAGAATAACTAATAACTTTTATTTTTCCAGAAATTATATAGTATCTTTTAGTTCCTCACTTCATAGGATGAGTATATTAGTACTGCCTAACCTTCAATTGCCCTATTCATTCTCACAACCTCTATTATCTAAATTTTTACTTCTGTTATCTGCGCTTTGGTGAAAGTTGGTAATATTTATGTTGTGTCTGCAACCATGAGTATATTTTCTATGCTTTATATATAAACTGATTTCAAAATGTGAAATCTAATACATACAGTCTAATCATTATTCAAAACACAACCAGATAATGTTACAAAACTACATCTTGTTTCTAGCAGAGTTTTTGTTTCTCTGGAGGCTTCTAATTTTCTTCTTTCTCCCTTGCATTTTCTGCTTTTACTGCCTCCCAACATTATTGAGAATTCTCATGGATAGTACCTAAGGTCTTCATCCACACACTCCACTTCTGTTCCAATCTGGACTGGATGTTCTTTCTAGACTCACTGTACAGCTCTGTGGTGCAGCTTCCTTCTTCTCCTCTCTTCGAGAAGATCCACTGTTCAATGAATTTTCTGTATTTCTCTTTTATATTTATTCCTTCATTTTATTTAAGAACATCTACAGCAACCTCCAAAGAAATACAGAAGATAAACTTCCCAAATCCTTGCATGTTTGTAATGTCTTATCCAACCTGAGATTTCTATGCAATATTGAACATTGGCTTATGTATAGCGGTCTGACTTGTAATTTTTCCTTTTCATAGTTGTAATAAAGGCATTTTCTCTTTTACCATTTATTATTTGAAGTCTGATGCCAATCTGTCTTGTTCCTACATAGAGGGCCTGATTTTCCTCTGGGAGTTCTGGGGATCTCACTTTTTTTTTTTTTTTTTTTTTTTT
>NW_016107544.1:1138867-1196237 GCF_001604975.1 Cebus imitator | reverse complement strand
GGATCTCACTTTTATGCCTTCTGTTCTGAAATTTAACAATGATATGTGGTGACATGGACCTTTTCCTTTTGTGATGCTGGTACTTATTAACCCATTTCAATCTGTAGACCTACACCCTTCAGCCCTGTAACTTCACTGACTTCACTATCATTATTACATAGATAATTACTCCACTATATTTTCTGTTTCTTGAACATCACTTAGTGAACATCTTGGATTGATCATCTATGTCTTAGCTTTTTGAAATATATTTTTATACTCTATTTTTGTTTCTGCTTGTTGTTCTGTTTTGTGAAAGATATCCTTGATGTCGATTTGGCTAGTCTTTAAAAAACTTTAATTTCTAAGAGCCCTTTCTTATTGTGATTATTACATTTTCAGAGCAGCCTGTTCTTTTATGAATATTATATCATTTTTTATGTTTCAGTTTTGCTTTCCTTAAATCTCTTTTTGCCCTGAGGTTCTTTTTTTCTCTATGGTCATCTGTTTGTTTAGTCTTTCTCATGGCCAGCTTTAAACTTCAGATAATCTGGGATTATCTGTTCATATTCAAGGCAGTAAAATGCAGATGAGAAGCTCTGCATGCATGTGTGGCTACAGGTCTTCCTGTTAAGGGGTTTACTGTGGTCCAGGAGATCTCTTTGGTCTGTCTGATTGCAGCCCAGCCACAATTCTAACCTAAAGCAGTTTTCCCACCTTGGGCTTTCTCCAAACCCAGAGAAGGCTGCCATGGCCAAGTGCAGGTGTGACCAGAAAGTACAGGAGGCGCAGGAAGTGCAGGGGCATGCAGGAAGTGCAGATGTGGCCAGGAAATGCAGGGGCAGATGCCCTCAAGGAGCACCCTCAAACACAAAAAGGTGGAAGCCTAGGGTTAAGGGCTGTAGACTCCCATTCTTTGATGGGATGACTCTGTGGTACATTTAGAAGATTACCCAGGGTCCTCAGTGGAATAGACTCTCCCCTTGCTCTTAGCAGTAATGTGCTCAAGAAGGCGTCCTTTATTTGTTATTATTTTTTTCTGTCTCACTCTCCTTATTCCCTGACTTCATTCTCCTAGAATCCGCCATCTCAAATAAATTGTCTCAAGCTCTGTTTCTAGAATAACCAAAAATTAAGACAATACCATGCAAATGGAAGCTCTTAATAAGGTCCTTTGTAACACTATGTAAAACTGCAAAGGAAAATGGTAGGCTGGTTTCTATGAATATGTTTAGTTATCATTCATTCATCCAGTTGATTTCAATGGCCATTAGTTTAAAAATTAATATGGATCAAAGTATGTGATGTGATATGAGACGTGCGCGCGCGCGCGCGCACACACACACACACACACACACACAAATGGAATGCTATTCAGCCTTAAAAAAAATCTTCACATTTGTCACAAAATGGATGAACCTGGAGGATAGTATGCCAAGTGAAAAAAGCCAGACACAGAAAGACAAATACTATATGATTCCACTTATACATGAAAACTAAAATAGTAAAACTGATAGAAACAGAGAATAGAATCGGCAAATCCTCATTTCAGGGAGCACTGGCGGGTGTTGGTCAAATGATAACAAAGTTTCCATTACACAAGATGAATAAGTTCTGGATATAATACACACCAATGTGACTCTAATTAACAATACTGTTTTGTATACTTAAAACTTGCTATGAGGGTAAATCTTATCTGTTCTCACTGCAAAAAAAAGAAGGAAGGGAGGGAGGGAGGGAGGGAGGCAGGCAGGCAGGCAGGCTATCAGATGTTGGATGTGTTAATTAGCTTGATTGTGGTCATTATTCCTCAATATATATGTATGCTAAAACAGCAAGTTGTACATCTTAAACATATGAAGCTATTTGTCAGTAATACCCCCAATGAAGCTGAAAAAATGATAGAGCAAATATACACATTTTTTAAAAGTCTGCTTTTAGTCACCTTTAACCAATTTAGTGAACTGTTCAGTGATATTGAGTAAAATCAAATGATACATGTATAAAACAAAGCCAACAGGAACAGTCATGTTTGGGGTCACTCATCAGTTAAGAAGAGGTTTCCACCACTTTGGAGGAGAGAAAATAGGACAATACTGAGGTGTTGAGGAATGGAGCATGCTATGAAGGCCAGAGCTAGTGGGAGGCTTCAGCAGAGCCGGGAGCCCATTTAGCTACCAGACATTCTCAAGAGACTCTGGGTTCAGGTATTCAGGTACTATAAAGATGGAGAAAACTGTGAGAAGTGAAAATAAGGATGAGCCCCCAATGGCCTGTATGAAGGATTGGACCCTCACCTTCATGAGCCAATCCTTCAAGAGCCCCCAATACGCCTACAGAAGGATTGGACCCCCACCCCAACCTATAGACTGTAGGCAGTCCAGGTGGAAAACAGAAGGCTCTTCCCCCTCCAAAAAAAGGATTCAACAATCTGGGGTAACCCATGGCTTCCAGTATGGCTTCTCCAACTCCAAAATATAGCTTCTCTTCATTCCAGCTCTAAGGGGCCTGAATTCTAACACATCTATTCCCACAAACCCAGAACTCACTCTAACTTCTGACTCAAGGAGAGATATATTAGAAGGAAGGATGGAAAAGAAACTCTATTTACACAACAAATCAGTATCCTATCTGTGTAAAGTAAATAATGCATCCCTTTCCCAAAATGTTACCTTATATGGGAAAAAGGACTCTGCAAATGTGATTAAATTAATGATTTTGAAATAGGAAATTCCCCTGAATTACGTTGTAGGCCCAAGGTAATCATAATCATGGGGGTCCTTATCAGAGAGAGGCCTCCAGTGTTAGAGTCAGCGAGAAGGCAACGTGACAATGACGGGAGCAAGAGGAAAGGTGACATAACGCAGGACTGCAAGCAGGAATGCCGTGGGCCTGGAGGGGCTGGAAAATGCAAGGAAACATATCGCCTCCTGGAAACTCCAGAAGGAGCCAAGCCTTCCAAAAACTTCATTTCAGTTTTGTAAGACTAATTTCAGATTTCTCCCCTTCAGAATTATAAAATAACAAATTTCTCTTCTCTTCAGATACAAAGCTTGTGGTAATTTGTTGCAATAGCAATAGGAAACTAATACACCACTTCCCTTTCGTAATGTGAATCAAAGCAAGGCTCATCAAGCAGATAAGAAAAGCCAAGACAAATAAATATGAAAGATAAATATAAACAGAAAAACCAACCCTGAAGGAAAGAGATATTTCAGAGAATAGAACTTAAAAATCATTCTAATGCATAAACTGGGAAAGAGGAAAATTTATTACATTTATTAAATGAAAACAAGATGCTCTGAAAAAGAAATAGGAACAGTACAAACAGATCTTTTCAAGATTAAAAATATGATTCCAGCACATAAGGGAAAGAAAATCTACAAAAACATTGAGTGAAAAGACAAAATGAAAAAAAATTTTTGAAAAAAAATAAAAAAGTCAAGCAGGCAAATCCAGGAGGTTAATATACAACTAACAGAAGCCCCAGAAAAGACAATAAACAACAACAAAGCTAGAAGAGAGAAATTATCAAAGAAATCATCCAGGAGAATTTTCCAGACATGGAAAGGAAAGCCACATCAATATTAAGCCACATCAATAATGAAACTTTAGAACTCCACATATTTTGCTAGATTTATTTCTGGGAACCTTGTGGTTTTGTGCTATTGTAAATAGTATTTTTTTTAAATGTTGTATACTGTTACTCATGTATAAAAATACAGTTGTTTTTTGTATATATAATTTTTTATTCAGTTATTTTGCCTATTAACAGATTTAAGAACTGTCAAACCATTATTTAGATTACCTACAGTAACAATACTTCTGTTTCTTGATTTCCAATCTTAAATCATTTTCTCTCATCTTACTATGGAGATTGGGACTTCTTTAAAATATGAGATAGAAGTCATGATAATGGATATCATCATGATGTTAATATGAGCAAATACTCTTTTGAAGAACAGAAATATTAAAAATAGGTTAAAAACCAACAAAAATTGAATGTAAAAACTGGGGGGCTATCTTACAGAGGCAGATAATGTGCTGAAGGCAGCTTCTATTAATTCAACTGATTGTGCAAGCCATGACTTCTTTCCTATAAACTGTGATGACTCTCTACTATCAAAGACCTTTCTAAGTTAGGCTCATGATCTCTTCTAAAGAAGCTAGCATTGTCTGCATTCTGAGTTCCTTGTCTAATTCTAAGTTCCTTGATTTAGGGTGAGAACATAACTGATAGAGGCAATGAACAACCTTGTAATTCTGAGGTGGGAAGATATGCTCTGAAGCTAGGGCTAGCTCACACCTCTGACCAGAGTATGGACATCTATGGCCAGGGCTCAACACCAGTTAAATGCCATAAGGTTTCTTATTCAAGCAATAAAATCTTCTGATTGTTCATCCTTGGGTTTTTACCTAATAAAGAAGCAACACTTCTGAATTCCAAAATGAACTCAATCTCAAATGAGAAAGCTTATAATTATGGCAAAAACACAAAAATGGAATGGGAAGTCAAAGGCTCTCTGGAACATAGAGCAATGCTTCTTTTTTATGGCTGATGTATTTTTCCCTTTTGTGTCATTTTTATGAGACCAGATACGGCCAAGTTTCACACATTAACTTCAGACGCAAAGCAGAAAAGATATGTGTGTGTGTGTGTGTGTGTGTGTGTGTGTGTGTGTGTGTGTGTGTATGCACATACATACACATTCATGTTGCATGATTTTCCCTTGACCATCAGACATATCTTCGAACAACCATATTATTATTTTATCCCTTAAAAGTTAATCTATTGCCTTGGAAAGAGCTAAAGAAGTTTCTGAAGATGATCTCAGATGACCTTTTCTTTGTCAATTAACTATCCTTAATGATAACACCATATCCACTAGACATGAATAAAAAGAACAAGTGATGGCTCTGTGGTTCAGCAGTGCCCCATGACACAAATACCAAATACCATGTGTCTTCATAGTGACAACATGCCAATGGTATAAGAGAAGTATTTCTGAATACTGAGTTTAGTTGATGTACCAGAGAAGCACCTAAAAAGTCAAACCACGTCAATCTCAATCATGGTCACAAGGAGACCACAAAATTAAAAGCATCCTCTATTCTGAACCCATTTTGAAGATTTAAATATAAACAAACTATGGAGGAGAAATTAAAACTATGTAGGAATACTAGTGTTCTTTCGCCACAGAATCCATAGTGCAATTCACTCCTCGGTTGATTGTGGTAGCTTTTAGCAAAGAACGAAACACGGGACATTTGCAGACTGTGTTTCTGGTTGTTATGGACATGGTAGCCTCCACAGGGAGAAATTATATGGAGGTAAAATAATTTTGTACTTACTGAAAAACATTAGAAGAATAGTAAAGGGGGAAAATTATACTTGTTTTGATTGAAACTAAACTCCACAAGAGCAGCGCCCACAGGGCATGCACTATTGAAAAACAGAACCTCCACTCTGCCTGCTGCCTGATGCCAGAATGGCCTGCGTCTCCTTCTTCCTGGTTCCTAACAACAACCAACTGATTACGTCTCCAATACTGTACTGAGCACATAATTTTATATGTATGCTTCTTTGTCTTTTACCCCTTAGGATTAAGTGTGTCTTATTCATTTTGGCATCTTTAGCAGCTAGCAATGTGTCTAAAACGAAGAAGGTCCTTAGTACATGTTGGACAAATATTCTTTCATTTTCATCATATTACCAGAATGGTTCTCTGAAGTCATCATTATTCGGAGATTTAATGACCATCTCTGCATATTTTAGAAATTTGAGGGTTAAAAAATACAATAGGGAAACAAGCAAAGCCCAGACCTAAAGCAATCTCTGCAACATAGTTTAATGTATTGGCTGGGCACAGTGGCTCACGCCTGTAATCCCAGCACTTTGGGAGGCCGAGGAAGGTGGATCACGAGGTCAGAAGATGGAGACCATCCTGGTCAACATGGTGAAACCCTGTCTCTACTAAAAATACAAAAATTAGCTGGGCGTGGTGGCGGGTGCCTATAGTCCCAGTTACCTGGGAGGCTGAGGCAGAAGAATCGCTTGAATCAGGGAGTCGGAGGTTGCAGTGAGCCGAGATTGTGCCATTGTACTCCAGCCTAATGACAGACCGAGACTCTGTCTTTAAAAAAAAAATGCATCGATTGGTGTTCGATCATTCACTGATTAAGCATCGGCACTTGGGCCAGGTGCTCTACTGGGTTCTTGGGATTCAAAACAGATCCTCCTCTGGAAGACACAAATGTGCAAATGATAATGACATTACAATAAGTATAGGCTTATGTTATACATATGTCTTTGTCATTGTTAAAAATGTTGTGAGAGCTCAAAGGGACGAGAATGATAAATACACTGGCAATGCCACCATCCACTGAAGAGGAAACAAAACCAAAACACTAAAACAAGTTGGTGGCTTCTCTGAGGGCACAGCAAGCCATGAGCCTCTTTTCCTGTAACCTAATTCATTTCTTAGTTTGACTCCCCAAGGGGCCCTACCTTGGCTTTTCTGTGGCTCTTATTCATCAGCCAGTCTGCCTTCATTAATACAGCCACATACAAATGTTTGCTGAGGTCACGGTCTGTACTAGGACCCTTGTAGGCATAGGGCATACAGAAGTGAGGAAAATTAATAAAGTCTCTTTTGTTTCAGTCTATGCGTGGAGTGGACAATAAATATTCAATTAAAATAATAAAATAATAAATCTGCAATTTAAACGGAAAAAAAATGCTATAAAGTTCACAAACAAGGTGTTCCGATAGGAAACAGCAAAAGAAGATGCTGGGAAGGTAACGATTATGTCAGATCATACAAGGCATTGTAGCTCATGCTAAGAAGTATATCTCAAAAAAAATTTTCCCCCAAGACAGAGTCTTGCTCTGTTACCCCAGGCTGGAGTGCAATGGCATAATCTTGGCTGACTGCAACCTCTGCCTCCTGGGTTCAAGTGATTCTCCTGCCTCAGCCTGCTGAGTAGCTGGGACTACCAGCATCTGCCACCATGTCCGGTTAATTTTTTGTATTTTTTTTTTTTTTTTAGTAGAGATGGGTTTCACCATGTTGGCCAGTCTGGTCTCAAACTCCTGACCTTGAGATCCGCCCATCTCAGCCTCCCAAAGTGCTGGGATTACAGGTGTGAGCCATTGTGCCTGGCCAGAAGTTTATATTTCACTCTAAGTGCCAGCTATTAAAGGATTTTAAGCAGCGGAGTTTTCTAACCCAATGTACATTTAGAAAAAGATTATTATGTCTATCGAGAAAAATAAGAGAGAAGGCAAGATTATCAGTTATAAGATTACACAGCAGCCTGGACTAGGCAAGTGTGAGGCAGTGAAGGAAGTGAATGAAGTCAATGGATTGGAGATCAATTTTGGGACTGAATCTATAGAATTTACTGACAGGTTAAGAGAAAGGAAAAAAATCAAGAATGACTTCCAAATTCTGCCTTGAGCACCAATGTACCATCTATAGACAGAGGGAGTTTGGGAGAGAGAGGTTTTAGTTCTGGACCTGTGAATTTTGAGGTGTTTGTGAACAAGCTAAGAGAAGATGTCAAGAGGCAGCTGGATATGTGAGCACAGAACACAGATGAGAGATGGGAACTTTGAGGTTATTAGCATATAGTTGATATTTAAGGCCACTGAAATGCAGGTAATCATTCTACAGAAGCATGAATAGAGAAAAACCGACGGAGGGCAGGGGAGACTCTAGACTACAGTGTGAAACAGAGGAGCTACTGGAGAAAACAAACTAATGTGGATAAGTGGAAGTAGAAAAAGGAAGAAAACTGAGAAGAATTGGGAAGATGTAGGCAATTCGGTAAGAGAATGAAAGGGATATTTGCAGTGATGAAAACCTAGCTACCTGGTGACAAGCAATGAGAGACTAGCTAGTCAGGGTAATAAAAAAGAGTGAACTGAAACAGAATTACAGGGTGAACAAGAATTGTACTGTGATAAATGCAACTTTTTCCATGTAATTCAGTAGACGCTTACATATTTACAGAAAATATGTAAGGAGTATGTAAAATATATTTCCTGATACATCTATACAAAAGTGTCTTATTTCAGGTTTTCTTCTAAAAAGGAAAAAAAAAGTATATGAAACATTCTAGAATATGAGATAGACTATAGGCTGTTATCTATAGAACTTTTCTCAAAGGGTTAATGTTTTGTTCATTTAAAACTATACATATTCAGAATTTATTCCAAATAGTTTGGATATTAATTTGTAGTTTCAAATGAAAATTCTATTTGAAGAGCTCGAAAAGAATGTCATATAATTATTAAGTCTGCACAATTAAATGGTACCTAACCTCCCAAGTAAATGGAAGAACCATTTTTTTTATTCTGAGAAATAGCAGATTTCTAATATAAAGCATGTGCAGATTTCTAATATAAAGCAGGTGCAGATTATCTTGAGAAAATTTTCTAATGGATTGAGATTATTTATACTGATTTACATTTAGATCATTAAAAATTATTACCTTTTACTTTAAAGTGAACTTGGATTTATGTTCTAGGTTTGTAATGTCCTTAAACTACTCATTCAGTTACTTAACTATTCGGCTCAAGATAATATTTATCATTCAATAGCATACAGAGCAAAGACGATTCTGAAATCTGCTTTCACAAATGATTTTTTTCCAGATCAATAACAGGGTAAGGAAAACTATTTTAATGCAAAATAAGTCATTGTTTCAAAGTTATGTTGTATTCCTTTTTTTTAAAAAAAAAATGGTTTGAATTAACTGCTGATGCTTCATTACCCTGCAATGCACTTCAGCACATGAACACTGCAAGAATATGTAATAAAAGAGAGGCTGCATCTTCAAATCCTTCTTGTCAAATCTGAAGAGATACCAATCAAGCACACACCTCGCTAATAGTCATGAGACTGCTGTTTTAATTAGCTGGTGATATTTTTGACTAAGACTCTCAGATGATGAAACTGTTTTTCCTTGTATTGAACCAGCTTGGCCCAGACTAGCCTGTCCTGCAGTGACATGTATATTGAATACAAATCAGACAGCACAGCTTTAAATCTGTGTTGCAGCTCTCATTTCCAATTCGAGAACTGTACTATAATCATAAGCTTCTGGTGGATGAAAGGAAATCAGCTCTCTGAATATTAGCTAATGCCACATTTGCAAGTCCTGAAGAGATCTGTGCTGTTAAAAAAATAGATCATTTCACGTGAACCTATATATATGAATTGCTTTGTACTGCTCAACTGATAGAAGCAATGCCTGTGCTGGGATTAAACCCTTTTCATCATAAAACCTCATCTGGTTCGGAGTCCAAGTCCATCAAACCTTTTTCCTTTAAAGTCCCGCCTTTGGTTCCACATCAATTTATTCAAACCGCAGCTGGGTGGCTGAAAACGAAAGGACAGCATCATTTAAACCAACCATGTTCCCAACTTGAAAGAAGGGCTATAATTAAAAAAATGGGCATAAAAGAATGGAAATGGGATAATATTTTTTAATGGTAGTTCAAAGGCCGACAGATGTCAGAGCCTTTGAAGATGTCAGTGCACTGAGCAAGAAGTTGCCATAAAAGAGCTTGCCTGAGAGGTGAAGCAGCTTTTTAATGGCTAAAAAACCCTTGCAGACACATCCTTGTGTTTTTAATTTGTCAGAGTTTCTGCAGTATTTTCTGATTAATGACACATGATTATAACAGCATAGTAGACATATTTTTATACTTGGTTAAATGAATAGTTTATTTCACATTCTTTTAGAACTAGATAAGGATAGGGACACTTTCCTAGGAAGTCCAAAGCTCTTCTGATTGATTCACATATTTATGTTAATTTTGTGGGACTGGCCCAATTCGGGATTACTATATGTTGCCAGCTTTTGTTCTTTACTGGTCTGTTTGCTAATAACATTACAATTCACATGTGGTAGTTAAAATGTGATTCACTACAATTTCTTTCTTTTCATGTACATGGAACAATATGTGCCTGAATAATTAATTTGTGCACCAAGTCATGTCAGACCAAATTAATGTTTTAAGACATTCCTGAGCTCAATCTAAACAACCATGGGCTGCCATAGGGTTCAGAAGAGAAAGAGTTGCTTAGGGGGAAAAATGCAGCTATAACTATAATATTAATGCTTACTCAAAAAAAAAAAAAAGCTGGAATACTATGTGTAAAATGCTGGCGACACTCTTCTAAGATTTGGGGGAGGAACTCAGAGTACTTGCAAACTATTTGCCCTTTTAAATAGCTCTAACATTTCAATTTGATTTGTTCTGTGAAATTGCCCTCACAATATTCATGAATGTTAACCACAGTCTCTAGTGAGTAGTAGCAAGAAAAAAAAAAAAAAAAAAAAAAAAAACAGAAAACAGGTTTCCCCACCAATGGATATGCCTGTAACTTATAACCATAATGAGGTGCAGGGGAGACAGAGTTCATGGCTTTGAAGTCAGCCATGTTTGGGTTCAAATCCTAGCCCTTTCACGTAAGAGCTGCAGAGCTTGGGTCTGTCTTCCCATCTGTAAAAACTCAGATAATACATAAGTGCCTCCTCCCAGAAAGCATGTGAAGGTGTCTAGCATGTAATATAGTTCCTTTCTCAAATGACATGATATACAGAAAATTTAAAATTAGATCATTTTCTGATTGAAATTTTTTTTTTGAGTTGAGACTACAGGCGTGCACCAACACAACCAGCTAATTTTTATATTTTTAGTAGAGACACGGTTTCACCATGTTGGCCAGGATGGTCTCAATCTCCTGACCTCGTGATCTGCCCGTCCTGGCCTCCCAAAGTGCTGGGATTACAGGTGTAAGCCACTGTGCCCGGCCAAAAATGTTTGTATATCACAAAATCACATTTTAATGAGAATAATCATTCTTTTAAAAGTGGATGTTGAAATTTCCCACTGTTTCAGGGCCAACAGCTTGTAAGTACTGTCCCCAACCTTATGCTGTAATCTTATATGGCCATGACTGGTCAAACCCACAAGCGTACAGTTGTTTGCGTCTGGCATCTAACCGTCAGCCCAGTGCTGCAGGCACACCCATGGAGACAGCTCAGCAAATGGGGTGCTAGGGCTCAGGCTGGGGTGCAGGGATGATATTCTCACATAAGATCAGGCAAGAGACCTAGGAAGCAGAGAGGTGGAGTAGGCAGCACCCGCGTCCCAGAGACAGCAGATGTCGCAGCGGGCAGGAGCCCTGCAGCCTGATCCTGAAGAGGCTGACCTGCGGTCCTCTCACCGCCCCTTAGGTTTTCTCTGGAACAGAAGCACCTTGGGGCTTACTTGCCTCAGGGAGGGGCTGTTTCCTCTTTCAGGTCTCCAGGTGACTAGGTTTTGGTATCACTAACCCTAGGGACAATTTCAAAGTAGGTAAAGTCTGCCTTAAGCATCTTCCTACCCTCTAGTTTGCACTTCTCAGTTTTTTTTTCTTGCCTTGCTCCAACCCACCTCCAGGTGTCCATGTCTTCTGACAAAAACTCCCCCAGAGCATCCCACCAGGAGGTTATCTTGCTGCAGTACCACTGTTCCTTCTCCCTTTACACTCTTTCCATCCATCAAAATCCCCATTTCTTGAGTGTAATAGATTTCAGCTTGATGAGACCAATTAGAAATAATTTCACAATATGGTAGGTAGGATAGCTATTTTCCTGCCCAGCTCAACGTTGTTCAGATCTTCTCTTTCCTATGAAGACTTCTCCGGTTCCTTCAGGCAATCAGTCTTCTGGCTGGGGATACAGGGCAGGTAGCCTTCATCGCACTTATAATACTATGTTCACTTGCCAGCTGGTGTGCTAAGAACCCTCGAAGAGGAGGGCTTTGTCTTGTTTTTGTACACTTCCTCTTAGCACAGTGACTGCTTCACAAAGGTATTCCACAAATGAACGAACAAAGAGATAAATGAAGGAAGATACAATTTCATCTTTACAATGGTCATTTCTTACCACATATCATTATTCATTTAAGTTTTAACACTGTTCAGGAACTATCTATTCAGCTATCCATTTTACTGTATATCCTTATCCATTTTGAATCTGTGAATGCATTAATAAGTTACCTATTCAAGGCAAATGCATTAAATTAAAATAAAGAAAAGGGTAAGCAAGAGAGACAATGTTACTCAGCCCAAACAAATTATACTTAGAGATATTTCAAGCAATGTAATGGACAGATTCCAGGCATTGTAAAGTATGTGGGGTAGGAGCATTCTCACATGGAATGACTCAGTCTAGGAATCTGGGCATTTTAGAGGAGCTTCCATGGAGCTTGTGGAGGGAAGCTCTTTATCTCCCATTAGCTGATCCAAGATATGTTCTCCTGCTGGTCAGTTCCTCAGATGCTTGGCTCTTAGACAGGCCCAGGCAAAACCTATTCCTTTTTTCCTGCCAGAATTGAGATGGTGCTTCACTGGGTGATCATGCCAGTTAATCCCTGCTTTCCTAGTTGAGGTATGAAACCCTGCTTAGTACCTAACAGGCAAAGCCGTCTGTGGACATGAAACCTTCCTGCTCTCAGGAGCAACCACAGGACTAGAGATGCGGGCCTGGCTGGGTGTTGTGTCAATCCTCCCCATTATCACTAAACAAGTGAGGTTTACTGTTGCCTGAAAATCCTGCCTGTGTCTGTCAGTAATGGCCCCAGTTGCTTCCTTCATCTGGATCTCATTTTCCATCTCTAAAATGGACTCGCTGATCTCAAAGTCCACGATCACTTCAGAATCAGGTGAGAAACAGCCCGTGTTCATGGACTGTTGTTCATTTGGTGTAGTAGTCTGTCTACACTGTATAACCACAATTCACAACTTAAGAAAATAAACTAATATTGACAGGGTTATCAGAAGTATTTGCCCGTTCCAAATTCTCACAATAATCCATAAGTTAGGTATTATTGTTTCTTTTTCCTGGCTCCTGAAATACCACTTTCTCTTGGTTTACTGCCTCTCTCTAGACCCACTTTCCCACTTTCTCAGTCTTCTTGTCCAGCTCTATTTCCTTCACCTTCTCTTCAAGCAGTGTGCCTTTTCTTCTAATTCTCCTTCCCTGTACAGGAGATCTCATCTTCACAGTTGGTATCCACTACCATCCATGTCCATATTTCTTTAATCTTTATTTTCAATAGAGATGGAGAGTTCTCTTTTGAAATCTAGTCCTATGTTTCTACTTGCTTAAGTAGCATCAACACCTAAATGTCCTACAGCGTGTCAAACTGTAACTGGGGGCCTGTTCTCTCTCCCTCCCTGCCAGATCAACTTTCCCCATTGTCACTGCCTTGACTAAGGCCCTCATCATCTCTCACTCTAACTCCAGTCACCCAGGCTCCAGTCTCACTGCCTGCTAATTCTTCATCTTCTCCTTAAAATTCCGCAGTGACTTTCAATTGTTGACAATTATGGTCTCTAAATTTTTGGGGACACTCCTATTATAAAATATACAGCACATGTATATATGTAAACTTGTAACACTACTATATTAATACATTACATACATTATACAAATTTGCACAAAATAAGTATTTTTAAAGACAAAATTCAAATACACCTTAACAGAAGTTCTGGGTTTTTTCTCCCTATATCCTAGTGAACCCCACTTGGTAGAACACCATTCTAAATAATTACTAAATGGGACAATAAGAGTAACAAGTGGAATAGTGGAAGAATGGTAGAGACATTGCAGATGGCGGCGCAGAGGGTATAAACAGCCAATTGGAGATCACTGACCAAGGGGACCCAGTCCAGACTTCTGGACATGGTGTATATAAAGTATTCATCTATTAATCACGCTACTCTTTCTGTTTAGAATGCTTTTTCCATTCTAATTTGCATAGGACATTTTAGTCACTTTTTAAAACTCAAAGCATTTGATATCTACTCTAATGGAACCTTTTCTGATGACCTCCTGAGACCCTATGCCCCCACATCCCATAATTTCCATCTCGACTTTTCTTGGGATCAAAGCCCCTTTATGACTTTGTTGTACTTTGCTGTAACTCTGGTAGGCCTAAAGGATGAGCACACTAGAGGAGGCCACAGGATATAACCTTCTATTTCCATACTCCCTCTGACTTTCTTAGAAAGATGACACACCTGGTGGGCGGGCAGGCAAATAGTCAATGTTTTCAGACAGTAGAAATGAACCAAGAGGGTATTAATCTCCTTCCGTACCAAAGCATGGCAAAGAAAGTTCCTTAAAGGGCCTGATCAAATCATCATAGCAATCAGGTGATATCATCAGCAAAGGGTGCCTTCATAAGGATGTGTGAATGAGGGGAGCCTGTCCTTCTGACCAGGGTTATTGTTACTCTGTCTCCTATTCTGCCCAGTCTTTGATATATGGTAAGATGCAACCTCTATGTTAAAGGGAGACATTCTTTACTCATATCTGTTGGTATGAACCATCGTATCCTCCATTTATGACAGATGCACAATGCCTGTTTCCCCATAGACTGTAAGCTTGACAGAGAAACCATTTTTTTTTTTTTTTTTAATATTCTTAGGTACTTGCATAGGGCCTGGCTTATAGTAGGAGTTCAATGAAAGCCACTAAATGAATGAATGGATATCACAGGTATGGAAAATAATGATCAGAGGTATTGAAGTAATTAGCTAATATTAACTCAGGTTTATAGGGACAGTAAATGATAGAGACTGGCCATGAGCAGCATCTTTATGTTAGTATTCAGTAAGAAATTGGTAACTGTATCTGGGCCCATGCATTATTATCTATATGCCCAGTCTGCATCTCTGGAATCTTAACCTGCATATACAACTCACTGTCTGACACACTTCCCTATGGATGTTTAACATGCAGCTCACATTTAGCTTGGCAAGAAAAGACCTCTTGCTTTTGCTTCTGTTCTCCAGCAATCTTCCTCGTATTTGACACCACCGTCTATACAGCTGACCAAACCAAAACTCCAGGAGTTACCCTTACTACTTCTTCTCCTCATTCCCCACACCCAACCCATCAGCAAGCCCTACTGCCTGACATATGCATGTCATGCAGGCATCTAGGACTGTTCACAAATGGAGTGATCTGTTAAAAACATGAATCAAATCATGTCATCTTACTGCTTAAAGCCTCTGTCTTCACATCACATTTAAAATGTAATTCAAACTCTTCACCAGGGCTTAAAAAGCCCCAGATCAGCTACCCACTGCCCCCTTTCTCACACCTGCTATGCTAGTGCCAGACAGGTCTCCTTTTTCATTTTGAGAACACACAAAACTTGTTTTCCTACAGGGTCTCTGCACCAACTCTTGCCTTAGTCTGGCTGGCTTCTCATCAATGAGATCTTAAATGAGATATCTATTCTTTGGAGAGGCCTTCGCTGATGGCCAGCTAACACAATCACACAGTCGTTTGGTCACTGTATCATATCTCTCAATTTTAATTCTCTACCTACAAGTTATTGCTATGTGACCCTCTCCTTGTTAATTTGGTTTTTGTCTTATCATCTGTCTTCCCCAATGCAACTGTAATTTCCTTTAGAGTAAAGTACTGGTCTGTCTTCTTCTTTGCTGTACCCAATGCAGGAATACCCTATGGCCATATAGGCCATGCCCTGTACAGCTCTGGGGCAACATTCCCATAAACCAGGATGTGAAAGGAACCTCCTAAAGGTGTAAACCCCCAGCCCTAGGGCCTGGCACAGGGTAGGCACCCCCCAAATCTTAATGAAATAAAGTTGAAGAAAGTTGATATCATAGGGGAATTCTGCCTAATTTTTAGATAGCAAACTTACATGGAAATAAATTTGACTTATATATTATTTGAAGAGTCATAATTATAAAATGTTCAAGTTACAGAGTTCCATTCGTTTCTATATCAATCTGAAACGACGAGATTTCAAAAAGCAATCAAAACAGTTAATAATTATCATTTTTCTTCAGAAGATTTACTCTGCTACCCTTATTCCTGAATTGAGTAATTTTTTTTTAAGAAACACCAACATTATGACAGTAGACGGTGATTTTTTAAAATTGTGTGCCACTAGAAGTGGTTAGAGACACAAGACAGCATTTCTACATTTTGCCCCACATCTGAAACATCTATACACAGTCAGGACTTTCACAGGGGAGCCTGGAACATGCTGCAGCTCTTGAACTCATGGCATTTGTCTAATGACAGCTTTGGCTGTAATATTTGGATAAGTGAAGACCAAAAGTTTTCAACCCTCACACTCCACTTCTCTTGTGCATGCCAATGTCACTGTAACTGGAGCTACCATCTTAGCCAACAAGTGAGGATAACATTTACATTGCAAAAAAATTAGCTTTTCAGGAAACATTTGGTGAACACATGCATTTTGTACATTAAATGACATCCTTGAAAATAACAAAATAAATAAGGTTCCACTTGACCCTAGGGATCTGGGGTTTGTTTTCTTAATAAATACTGACTTAAGGGGCAAACTTAAGATGAATGAATCAACAATTTAATGTTAACCTTTTTAAAGAACTGCGACTTTCAGGTCTTTCCACTGGAAAATTCCCTTGTTTTGAGACTGTAGGCCTGGCTGAACTATTGGATCTCCCGTTGACTGAAAGCTCCTCTGCATCACAGAGCCACAGCATCCAGTGAAAGGACGCACACACTTCTCAAGACTAGTGCAGCACTGCAACTGTCCCTTCACAAAAGGGCAGAGGCCCACATCCAGGTTGCATAACTCTGGACACTTCAATCTCTGAGGACACCACTAACTCATATTCAAATATTACAAATGCTTTCAGTATTACTTCACTAATACTTGATTTCATACCAAAGCAAAACAAATCAAAATAAACCAGAAAAATAACACATTTTCAAACCCCAAAGTCTAATTGTGTATTGTTTCTTTGTGATTTCGTATGATTTTTCCCAACCTTCCAATACACAAATATCCAAAAACACTCAAGAGATCAAGATGTAATTTAAAATAATTATTAAAACAAGTGAAAAACTATAATTTTCCTTAAATTTTAATATTTGTTTCATCTAAAAAAATATCTCAAGTTGCACATTAACCTACTGATTCAATACTCTGGGGCTCATCTAAAACTTTCCACTCAATGACAATATTTTTCAAATATTTTCTGTACGCAAACATTACAGTAGTTTGAAAACAGACTATTATTTTCATACAATGCTGTGTTCTCTTCTCCAAATAGGAGTTTAAGGTCTCCCTGACACCAATTTATGACATTTTTGTCATGAAAAAAGCTCAGGTGTTAAATATCTTTCATATCATGCAAGTAGGCATGATTCCAATTAGTCCTGAATGGGAGACAAAATGACAGTTTAATAAGCTTCAATTTGCCAGCTCTTTGAACATTTGATGATATCATCATTTTGCCAATCATTTCTTGCACTTTGGCTTCAACCTCTCTGTCACAAAAAAATTACCACAAATATACAAATGAAGACATCAGGGATGTCTCTTACAGAACCGATTGAGTCAGAAATCCAAAAATGACTTTTCCAAAACATTAAGGAAGAAGAGTTATTCATCCAATGCTTCCTCAGAGATAATTTCTGCCAATATTCCTAGTAATTTCATCGAGGCCTAGGTGAAAAGGAGAAGGAAGAGTAATATGCTAAAAATAACTCAAGGCATATTTCCTTATGTCAATAGAAATGACATTCTGCATGCAGAATCATGCTTTGTCTCTGAAGCATTTATTTTAAAAAACAATTTATCACAAAAGTTTTACTTTGAGCCAAATAGCTCTAGAATTAAGCTAATACTGCATTAACATAAATTGTTTTTGAAGGGTCTAGAAGAAACACATTTTCTAATTATACCCTTGGTATGGAAAAAGTCTCCAGGTTTGAACTTCATAATCTTTGACCTCCTTTCTAAGTGGCTTTTATTGGATTCTCTCATGCAATAGGATCCTTATTCAGGGTTCTTAAAAAAAAAATACTAACAAACATTGAACTCTGAGAGTTAAAAATTCATTCTGTAAAATGAATGGATCGTATGTAATATTCCAAATTAGCATGTGAATATAACAAATAATCCAAAGATCATGAACCACTCACAAAAAAACATACTTTACCGCTACTAAATGCAAATTCCTAAACTGTTTTTATCAAGACTGATAGGCCTCACTGACCTAAACACTTGGGGTGAATTCTTACTATAGGCACTCCTTCTTTTGTCAGTAACAATGTGAAAACCAAAAGTGAACCCATTTCAAAAATGTACTCACTCTTCTATTTTACAAATTCTGAAATTTGTTGGAAGAAACTGTATTCCAAAGAAAATATTAAGAATTGCATATCTCCTTAGAGTTTAATTTATCGCAAAAGAAAGACATAGTCATGGCTTGTGGTCTTGGAGAAAGAGTGAAACTGCTGGCTAATACATGATTTGGATATATATTGTTTGAGTTATGAGTATCAGTATTTTAAATCTAGTAAGGTAGTCACAATTCAAATTAGAAATATAATGGATTTATGCAGAATAAATAAAATTCAGAAACAATGTGCTCATACATTAGCAGGCATATGGGGTAGAGGACTTTGCTATGAGTCCCAGTACACTATTAGTTACATAACCTTGGGCAATTTATTTATGCTTCCTGAATCTTTTCTCATTGATAAAATGAAAATACATATAGTCATCTTCTGACCCTGGTAAAAAGGTCAAAACAGAGTTTCAAGATAGAAAATGTCATCCTCATCAAGTATTAAAGGGTTGTGGCCGGGTACAGTAGCTCACGCCTGTAATCCCAGCACTTTGGAAGGTAGAGGCTGGTGGATCAGGATGTCAGGAGTTCAAGACCAGCCTGACCAACATGGTGAAACCCTGTCTCTACTAAAAATACGAAAATTAGCCTGGTGTACTGGTGTACACCTGTAGTCCCAGCTACTCCGGAGGCTGAGGCAGGAGAATCGCTTGAACCCAGGAGGTGTAGGTTGTAGTGAGCCAAGATTGTGTCACTGCACTCCAGGCTGGGTGACAGAGAGAGACTCCTCGAAAAAAAAAAAAAAAAGGACTGTGTGAGAGAATGCAATGCAAAGGAGCCAGCAGCCCAGCAGAGAGTTTGGCACAAGGAAAGCACACAATAAATATCTGTTGTTATTGTTGCTGTTGCTACTGCTGTTGTTAAACACATACAAACATGAAAACTCAGTGTTGTTGGAGGAGCTGCTACTTACTCAAACTGGAAATCAAACAGCATTTTCAAGCATTATTATGACTTTGGAGCAATATCGAATATGGCAAATCACTGAAAGAAATGCAAATTGCTATGAGAAGCTCAGAAGGGGAGCAGGGTACCACTGTCACTCTCCATGCTGGGCAAAGATTCCTATATAACCCTCTTCCTTTTCTGCCACGTCCAAGTCTCTCCAAAAATCTAAAATCTTTCTCGGATGATAGAAAGAGCACTAAATTTGGATTAAGAAGCCCTGGTTTGCAAGTTATGTGACCTTAGGCAAAAGATTGTCCTGGAATCACAGGTTTCCTATCTGTAAATGGAATACAGTTGGATGTGGTCATCTCTTTAGATTACTTAATCTGACTATACTAATGCTAGATACTTAGACACCTGATATAACTAAAAGCTTCATGTCTGGCAGAACATATGGTACACAACGATTGTGGTCCCCTGCAATCCTCCCAGTTCTCACCACCGCAGTGGTCATATTTTACTCCCTATTTAAAATCTCTTCCATATTTAATTATTTCTTCTTCAATAGCAATTTTAATGTTTCTAAAGAAATCCATTCAGTATAATGAGAACAAAAGACAGAATTTAAAGCAATCATTTTTAGTTGACACAAAGTTACTAATTCAAATGGAATACTTTATGTTATTATTTAAAAGGTTTGCCTTTAAAAGGAATGCTCCCTATCTAAAAGTGGACCAAATACCACAGAATGTGGTTTCCATGGTAACTGCCACATTTTAAAAATATGCACAGGACTAAAGATACAGTGTATCTTCTACAAATGGATCATTCTTAGAGAAATCATTTGTCTTGCCTCAGCTTGTATTTTTTGCTTTTTAAACAATATAATTTTCTCCATGTTGAGGACAGAGTTAAATTGTTTATAATAGTTTAATCACAGATACAAATACACTAGTGTTATGCATGCAGGATGAAAACAATTACAGAATTTTAGAATTATAATAGAAAAAGGAAGCTGGTCACCTATACAAAATGTAAGCTTTACCTAAAATGGCATTTGCCTATATTTTCTGCTAATTAAAAACTTAAGAAATAGTATTATTTTACATATTAATTTGTATAGTAATATATAAACAATGCAAATGTATTATTAAATTCACATTTCACACTATTAGACACATAATTACTGAATACTAACAAAAAAGATCTTCACATCAGTGCATCTATGCCGAAATATGCGGAGAATTTTGCCCCCTTTATTTGGAAAATTCTGTATGACCTAAGGTTTCGGTGTCAGAAAAACAGTATTTCCCTCACAGGCTTTTTAAAATGGCCTAGTTATGAAAAACTATCAATATTTTGAATATATACAGAAAGTTCCTGGGCCACCTTAAATAGGGCACTTAGATGATACTATAAAACTTCATCTAAAGAAAATACAGAATTGTAATGTGTGGTTTTACCAGAAGTCCACCAAAAATATCTTATTTTCTTCTTACAAACTTAAAGTGGAATGATCAAAACTTTTCCCACCAACCTTCTAATGCCTGACATTAAACACTGTACATTGCAGTGAAGCTCACTTAATACTTAAAACACACTCTGCTCTAACACAAATAACTCGGTCCATCAGGGGATGAGTATCACATCTTGGTGTGTACACAGCTGGAACACCAGGCCACCACTCTGATGTGACCATGTGTGTCACTAGGGAGAAGAGGAGAATAAAAAACAGGGTCACATTAACAGCAACGACCTCATTAGGCTGGGGGAAAAATGGAGTTTACATAGCTTGGTTTTTCCAAGCAATCAGTCCACTTTAATCCAAAGAAACAAAAATATATATACCTCAGAACCAAGCAAATGACATTAATGAATAAATATTAGTGATAAAATACTATTTTGGTTATGTAGGTAGAATATGATTCATTTTAATCTAGGTATAAGTAACTTTCACTCTTGGAGTGAATTACCATTTGATTTTATAATTTGTTTTTCTAGTTTTTCATAATAAACTCAGAGAACAAAAAAGTCAGATCTAAGAAAGAGAGTAGCACACTTGGGAATTGATATTAGGCATTAACTTCTAAATAATTTCTAAACTCAGCTATGTTTCTAAGTTTTTCTTCGTGAAGACACTTTGTAAGCATTCCTGGCCCAGTGATAAAACAACTGTACTAAAATTTGCTAGGCTGTGACTTAAAATATACTTTCTTATGATTCATAATATCTGCAAAATTTTATTTCTTAAGGTATATTGTTTTTTGATTCGAGAATAATATTCTCAATAAATTAAAATTTTGGCACATAAAATAAAATCTAGTAATTACATTTTATGAAAGTACTAAAGAATCTAAAGTTTCCCCACCAAATTTTACTTGCAATGTTTTAACATATGGAAAATATCATCAGCTATATTGGTCAATGTCCTTTATATTAAGTCTAATGACATAAATTTCTCTCAGAACCGAGAGCTTGAAAAAAAAGAATTGCTATGATTTTTTTCATTACATATTTAGAATTACATAATTCACCATGTTTCCCTCTTTGCTGTGGCTTCTAGGCAAGCTCAGAGCTAAAATTTCCACTTAACTGTTATATTTTTTCTTCAGTATACATTTTCTAGGGTGGTTAATATAATTTATTGCCTAATTACTATTTTCAGTTATTTTAAGTGTATGTTTATTATAAAATGCTGCTTTAGATCCTTTTGGTAATAGCTGGCATATAAAACAATTAAAATGTTTTCACAAGAAAAATGCTACCAAAGACCAAAAGCCATGCATATAGGTATAGCAAGAATGTTCAGACTATATATATTGTTAAATTCCCCCTTGGAGTAATCTTTAAAGAACAGTAGCCAATGTTCAGTCCCCTGAATGCAGGTACATACTCAGTTTATAAATGAAGATTTTTATCTTGGGCCAAAATTCGCAAATGCATGGAAAATAAGGAAATGCAATTGAGATACAATTTTTAAAATTAAAATTGTCCTATCCATATCTTTTTAGGAAAAGTTTTTTCTAAATAGAAGAGAATTATTACAAATTCTACATTTAGGAATCAGTGTTAGATTCAGCTCTTAACGTGAATCAGTATGGCAAAATCAAGATAATTTGTCTATTTATTATGTAAAAATTGTTCATATTAGATTTATGATTCTCAGTGTGGGGGATTAAGAAAGGCATTTAGATGCCAATGTTTTGCAAGAGCCATTGTACCATATGCAAATGCTAAATTTAATATATTTTTTAGATCTGGCTGATGACCTTCTGCAAGGTTGCTGCATGTAATTTGCATGATACTGATGGTGACACACAATGGCTGCTTGTTACCCTAGGTGTCTGAATGTCTCTACTGCAACAGGTCACATAGTGGTCCTAAAATGGAGATGCCCCCTCTGGGGAGGATCACAAAGGTTCTATGCAACAGTCTCTACAGTATTCACACATACCACTCACTGTGGCACAAACGGAAAACATCAAGCTATCTCTAAATGGTTCAGGGCCCTAAAAGGACAAGTAAGGGATCAAGAAACCTATGTTCCATTTTTCTTCTAATTCAACAGGATAAACAATAGAAATTCGCTCATTATATCACAGTTCAAAAGCAAAACAAGAATTACATGTAGAACTTTCATGTTACAAGCAGTTAAGATTACATTTAGAAATGTTCTAATTAAAATATGATTGAATCAATTAAATCATTCTCCAAAATAATTTCAATAAGAAAGACCTGGTAAATAAGAAATATTCGACAGTGAGGTTACAAATATCTACAAGTCTTGATTTCTACTGATCTGAATGCTTTTTCTTAAACACAAGACTTTAGGTAGATACCAGACAGAACATCTTGTATGATGGAGATAAAATTTAACGTGCATGTTAGCAAATTTAAGTATCACAACATAATATATCCTGCCATTCAAAATCAAAGTACTATAACAAAAATACGACATACACATAAAACAATTAGCTAACTGAACCAAATTAAATGAGGAAAATAGTTCATTGTCCTTGGTGCATTTCTATATCTTATCATTGTTCCTTAAAACAGAAATTATTAGCATAACAATTAACTTATAATATTATAAAACAAATTCACCAAAAGAGAGTCCCTAGTTGGAATGATTCACCTTAAGGTTGGCAACTATACTTTATAATAATGATTTTCTAATCAGCATGCAATGTACTACATATTTGGAAGAAGTCAAAAATAGACTTTAAGGAAACTGTACTCATTTAAGAATCTGATGGAAGAGAAGCAGTATACGAAGCCATAGTATTCAAAATAGATATTTCACTGTTCTTTTGGCTAAGTATTTCAAAAAGTCCTTTTTACAAAATGGCCTCCATTGCTAAACTAGAATAGCTACACATTAACTGAAAATGAAATCTCTCTGAAATTAAAATTTTTAACATTATACAATCCAACATTTCATATATGTTTGTTCTGCATCAAACTACAACAGGGTGATTTGAAAAAGATCTTTGATTTTGAAAATGATATGCCTACTTTGTTTTCTTGAAATTTATCAATGAATTTAGAACTTAAAAGGTATTATACATTAGATTATTTAGACCACAACCATAAAGAGATATATTTTGAAAATTTAAGACCTACCTGAAATATCCTCAATAAATAACCAAAGATAAATAAAAATTATGAGCATTTTGGTACACATGATTTTTTAAAATATAGCTTATTGCTAAAAGTTTTTAAAATTGTATTCTCTGAGAACAACTAAGTACAACATACACAAAATTATTTTCCTTTTGACCAAGAATGCATTTAGCCTGTTTCCATTGCTTACTGGCATTCCCTTGACAGCAATTCCAATTAGTAAAACGTTCTGAGAAAGACACGAAATATGAGCAACATAATCCTAAACTACAGTATTTGAGGAGGTCATAGAGTCCTCATACTTAATGTTTCAACAGAAAGAAATTCAATTAATAACCTTATTGTACTATCCCGTGGCTTTATTATACGTAATACTACTAAAATTTCCCTTTTGTTATGATTGGATGAACCGCACCCTACATGGCAGATACGACACATGCAAAATCACAAAGGTTTCCTCTAAATTTGGCCTCCACTTGTATCAGCTTCCCATAACAGCCCCCAAATAATAGGAAGTTATGTAAATTACTGTATTTTATTTTACCCATTAGACAATTCTACTACGCAAACAAATCCTACACTGACTCGGAACCCATATCTCTTGTCATGGGAAAACAATGGTAAGGTTTAACATCATATTTGATGGAGAATATAAACTAGGAAATATTCCTGACAAATTGTATGGCTAAAAGTCAAAACACCAGCATATATTTCATAAAGGCTCTAATGAGGTTGGTGGCAAAAATATAATACACGATGATTTAACAGGAACCACCTGAGTATTCTGTGGTGGCAACTACAATGACTACATTTTTAGGTAGCAAACCACCATAAAACAAGTTGAAAATAATTGTACTGTAAATGTATATCATTGACAACAAAAGCTGTGCTGAGTATATTCATATTGCATCAGTCATTCTCTGAAAGTAGAAGACAACTCAAGGTCAAATGAAAAATAACCAGTAACTCCTATTCTTTGCCTTACTACCTCCCGCTGTCCACTCAAAAAATTAACATCTTACTTAATTAATACTGTGTTTACATTTAGATAATTACAAAATTGTTGAAAGACATAGTGTAACAGAAGGTTTGATATGTTTGAAAACTGTATTATTTGGAGAGGAAGGATAACTAGAAGAAGAAGGTTGTGTGGTGTGGTTAGTGTGGTTAGTATGGCTAGATTTCAATGGAAAAAGAGGTATTTAGACCTAGTATACAATATGGTTTTATTAGAAAAGAACATTATCTTTTTATTGTTATCAATTGCTCTTAAATTTTTCTTTAATACAATTTCACAGCAATCTCAAGAGGATACACTAAAGGCCCTTGATTATATATATTCTAAAGAATGTATTGTATCACAAAGATACACATCCAATAAGATTTCTTTTTTCATCTGAAATTCATAAAGATAATTTTCCATGCTGACAGTGCACATTTCATCCACAAGTTTGAGGAGTCAAATGCTACCACAGCTGGGGGTTATTCTGCCAAATGGCTTCCAACAGGGACTACAGAGACGTGGGCTGGGAGGCATGTGTGTGTGCAGGAAAAAGAAACAGACCTGATGGGAAATAGCCCTTCTCTGGAGTCATTTTTATCAATTACCATCTGAGTGATCTAATCAAATATAGGCTAATGAAAACAGCAACACTAGGAAGGAAAAGCAAATATTAAAACAGCTGCTTGATTACCTACAGAGATTAAAACAAAAAGCAAGGAGTGATGCTGATATATTTCATAAGGATTTGCTAAGGCTGAAGGGAGGGGTAAGGGGCAGATACCTTAAAAAAATCCATCATGAAAGGAACTGAGACAAGATTATAAAAAAAGGGGGCCAAGTTATAGCGCGCCATGGGATTTTTAATCTGGCTACCTGTGGTTTCTGTAGTTAAGGCTTTATTCATCCCAAAACTCGGGGTGGGAGGGGGAGAAAAACAACAAAAAAAACCACATTTATATGTCAGATTTGCAAATGATCAAACAGCGTGCATCAACAAGAATAATAAGAAAACATGAAACGCTGATGACTTTTTAAAAATAGATACCCGTTTTATCAAATATTATTGATAATTACCTGTGCATCTCGTTTCTTGAACTCCTGAATTTGATTTTCGTGCTCCATATTGGCAGCGCGAAGCTGTTTTTCCAGGTTTTCAATTTCCCGTTCATGGTCTCGGACTAGGCTATCCTTCTCTGCGTTATGCTGCTGTAATAGGTGCGTCTTCTCCTGTTCATGCTCCAGCTTCAGCTCTACTATCTGATTGGACAATGAGGAGGACAGTTCATCAACAGAACATCCTTGTCGTCATGACAACTCATGTACAGCTTAATTTTTCTCTAATTTGTCCAAGTTGAAAATTTTTATTTTTGCATCATTATTACCTCACCCTTGAAATACTCTCATCTGTGGGGGTGGTAGTTATACAAACCTCCTAATATTCAAAATAGTTGGGTATATTCAGTAAATCCTTCTGCAATCTGTTGACACAAATGTCCGAACATTGAAAAAAAATATCTTGAATGCTAGTCACTTCCTCCCCAAGAATTCAGGTATTTCTGATCAGCAATGGTTATAAATGGTTAATAGTCAGTACGCTTTGCTTTTGGCTTAAATATACACATGTGAAAAGCAGCAATTAAATCGGTCAGTTTTCTTCATGATTTACAAATAAAAGATCGGAGCTAAATACGCATCTGGATTATTGTATATACAGTTGTCTTTTTAAAAATAAAATGATAAATTTCAAAGCTCTATTATCTCGTTGTCAGCTACGGTATACCAACATAAACAGATGTTATGTGTTCCAGAAGGGCACCTGCTGTGCTGCAAGCTTGCACCATGATTTCATAAAGAGCATTCTATTCTCAGAATCCTTTCCCAGTCCACTCCACACTGGAGACTGTGACCTTGGCCAGTCTTAGCCTCTCCCTGCTAGACTGAATGGCAGCCCGAGACCAAGGGCCTGGTTGCCGCAGCTTTGATACTAATCCTCCCAGACTGTGCACAATGGCACCCTACCTGGCCTGCAAACTATAGCCAGCCAGGCTGTCTTTGAAGCAGGTGATGAATAGGGGACGGCAGGAAGCCAGCTTCCCCAGTGAACTCCAGGCCACACAGCTGCTAAGAACAGTCACTTGGATTTTTCTTCAGTTTTGGTGGATTTCAGGGGGAAAACTGCTGTTATCTAGAATATGTTGTGTTATTTTCGGCGTGAGAATCCATCTTCAAAAAAGCTAACAGTAGAAGCCTGCTCCAAATCGATCTTGTTTCGTGCAATGAATCACCAGACTACCTTATCTTAAAGCTATAGCATTCATTTCTCCAGGCATGCACACTGTATAAAATTTGAGAAGTTTTCTTTTTAAATTCATAATTCTTATCTCCTTATTACAAATCAAGAATCAAAATACAAATGAAATTTGCTTTAAGACACAGGTTTCAAAATGTTTTCTTATTGTGATTAAAGAGGTGCTGGTACCATTCCTTCTAAAACTATTCTAAACAATAGAAAAAGAGGGACTCCCCCCAACTCATTTTATGAGACCAGCATCATTCTGATACCAAAACCTGTCAGAGACACAACAAAAAAAGAAAATTTCATCCCAATATCCCTGATGAACATTGACACAAAAATCCTCAATAAAACACTGGCAAACCGAATCCAGCAGCACATCAAAAAACTTATCCACCATGATCAAATCGGCTTCATTCCTGGAATGCGAGGCTGGTTCAACGTATGCAAATCAATAAACACAATCCATCACATAAACAGAACCAAAGACAAAAACCACTTGATTATCTCAATAGATGCAGAAAAGGCCTTCAATAAAATTCAACACCGCTTCACCCTAAAAACTCACAATAAACTAGATATTGATGGAACATATCTCAAAATCATAACAGCTATTTACGACAATCCCAAAACCAATATCATACTGAATGGGCAAAAGCTGGAAACATTTCCTTTGAAAACTGGCACAAGACAAGGATGCCTTCTCTCATCATACCTATTCATCATGGTATTGGAAGTTCTGGCCAGGGTAATCAGGCAAGAGAAAAAAATAACAGGTATTCCAATAGGAAAAGAAAAAGTCAAATTGTCTCTGTTTGCAGATATCATGATTCTATATTTAGAAAACCCCATCATCTCAGCCCAAAATCTCCTTAAGCTGATAAGCAATTTCAGCAAAGTCTCAGAATACAAAATCAATGTGCAGAAATCACAAGCATTGCTATACACCAATAACAGACAAACAGAGCCAAATCTTGAGTGAACTCCCAACCACAATTGCTACAAAGAGAATAAAATACCTAAGAATACAACTTACAAGGGATGTGAAGAACCTCTTCAAGGAGAACTACAAACCATTGCTCATGGAAATAAGAGAGGACACAAATGGAAAAACATTCCATGCTCATGGATAGGAAGAATCAATATCATGAAAATGACCATACTGTCCAAAGTAATTTATAGATTCAATGCTATCCCCATCAAGCTACCATTGACTTTCTTCACCAAATTAGAAAAAACTACTTTAAATTTCATATGGAACCAAGAAGAGCCCATATAGCCAAGACAATCCTAAGCAAAAAGAACAAAGTTGGAGGCATCATGCTACCTGACTTCAAACTATACTACAAGGCTACAGTAAATAAAACAGCATGGTATTGGTACCAAAACAGATATATAGACCAATGGAACAGAACAGAGGCCTCATAAATAACATTACACATCTACAACTATCTGATCTTTGACAAACCCAACAAAAACAAGCAATGGGAGAAAGGGTTCCCTATTTAATAAATGGTGTGGGGAAAACTGGCCAGCCATATAAAGAAAACTGAAACTGGACCCCTTCCTTACACCTTATGCAAAAATTAACTCAAGATGGATTAAAGAGTTAAACATAAGACCTAAAACCATAAAAACCCTAGAAGAAAACCTGGGCAATATCATTCAGGGCATAGGCATGGGCAAAGACTTTATGACTATAACACCAAAAGCAATGGCAACAAAAGCAAAAATTGACAAATGAAATCGAATTAAACTAACGAGCTTCTACATAGCAAAATAAACTATCATCAGAGCAAACAGGCAACCTACAGAAATGGGAGAAAATGTTTGCAATCTGTCCATCTGACAAACAACTAATATCCAGAATCTACAAGGAAGTTAAACAAATTTACAAGAAAAAAACACACAACCCCATCAAGAAGTGGGCAAAGGAAATGAAAAGACATTTCTCTAAATGTGGCCAACAAACATAATGAAAAAAAAGCTCATCATCACTGGTCATTAGAGAAATGCAAATTAAAACCACAATGAGATACCATCTCATGCCAGTTAGAATAGTGATCATTAAAAAGTCAGGAAATAACAGATGCTGGAGAGGATGTGAAGAAATCGCTTTTACACTGTTGGTGGGAGTGTAAATTAGTTCAACCATTGCGGAAGACAGTGTTGTGATTCCTCAAGGATCTACAACCAGAAGCACCATTTGACCCAGCAATCCCATTACTGAGTATATGCCCAAAGGATTATAAATCATTCTACTATAAAGACACAGGCACACATATGTTTATTGCAGCATTATTCACAATAGCAAAGGCTTGGAGCCAATCCAAATGCCCATCCATGATAGACTGGATAAAGAAAATGTGGCACATATACACCATGGAATACCATGCAGCCATAAAAAAGAATGAGTTCATGTCCTTTGCAGGGACATGGATGAAGCTGGAAACCATCATTCTTAGCAAACTAACACAGGAGCAGAAAACCCAAACACTGCATGTTCTCACTTATAAGTGGGAGTTGAACAATGAAAACACATGGACACCGGGAGGGGAACATCACGAACAATGAGAACACATGGACACAGGGAGGGGAACATCACGAACAATGAGAACAGATGGACACAGGGAGGGGAACATCACACACCAGGACCTGTTGGTGGGTGAGCTGGAGGAGACAGAGCATTAGGAGAAATACCTAGCATAGATGATGGGTTGATGGATGCAGCAAACCACCATGGCATGAGTATACCTGTGTAACAAACCTGCACATTCTGCACATGTAGCCCAGAACTTAAAGTATAATTTTAAAAAAGGAGTTGGAAAATCAATAATTTCTAATCATAATGTATTACTATTTAGATGAAAGAAAAGTATGCAAACTCTTAAACATATACACTTATAACAATAAAACAATGTATAAATAGTAAGGAAAAATGTATTTTGCATCTGAGAACAGTGAGGTGTTACAGTGGATTTATATTTATTTAAAATTTAAGTGTTTTCCCTATATTATTCTACTATTGGCAATATGCAGAAAAAATAGTATTAACATTTTATCCTAATAGATACTATACAGTGTAAAAAAGTTTTGATTATTCAAAATAAATGTGTATGCTTTGTTCTGTGTCTCACACAACTATGATAATCCCAACAAAAGAGAGTTATGCTTTTGCCATTGCTGTTATGACATTTTGCTCAGGAAGCTGAGTGAATAAATTACTGAGCTGGAATATTTTTATTTCTTGTACACATTATTCCCACTCAACACTATACCACCAGACAATTATAATAAAATTATAAACTTTAATCAAAATCATTTAAGTATGTAACACACTGAAGGGAAATAGGAGGTGGAAAGTTCTGTTGAGATCTTCTTGAAAGCCTCAGAAACACTGGGAGAAGGAATGTGACTTAAAATTGATTAAAAGCAAAATATTTTACAATATTCTAGAATGAGAAAAGTAACCAAATGGGCTATAATTGGGGTAAAAAAAATTGCAGCATTTTCTCCCAACAAAAATCACATGACTAGAACTGGCTGTGAGATCATTAGTAATGATACTTCCTTGTTCTGAGCTCTAGTAATAACGCACTTTCACAGGAACTTTCTAAACGGAGACGTCTTAAGTGTTCCTATAGATTGATCAGAGATTATATCCACGTTCAAATTTCACTTTATTCATTTTTTAAAATCAGAAAAAAAAATGAAATAGTGATCATCACATTTGAAGCCTAAACATAGTCATAAATGATTATTAGTTTGATATTTTGTCAGGTCCTATTGCTCAGTGATTTTACTTAATGAACAAATCTCAAGATTGCCAAGCCTTTTAAATATCATTTACTTATACCTCTTCTGCTTGGGTAGAGAATAATGAGGATAATTTTCCATTTAAAGTGCAATAGCTCAGGCTTGTCTGCTAAGCCCAACACTACGTGGCTAACTTCTCGATGTCATGAGTTCTTCTTGGTCTTTTCCTAGGCTTCCTCACTGTCAGCATCTTCTGGCAGGGGTGTCTTCTCCAAATAAATGGTAGAGTACAAAGGAGAAACCCTAATGTTCTGGGAATATCTTGACAATGGTATTCATAACTACAAAGGACATTATTAAGGTATACATATAAATTAAAAGTTTTACTGGTGCCTAGCCCCATCCATGCAAATAAATGTTGAGTCATCTAGAGTTTCCACTTATCCTTTACTTGTGGATACATCTCAAAGGTAAACACAAAGTAGCACATCTTCTTCATATTGGACTAGCAGATACTTTGGTTGACCAACAATAATGTCTAATAGAGTTAATAACTACCAGGAGGTAGAAATTATGGACATGTAAAGGATATAAAAGCAAACAGAATGCACAAAAATGAATATTAAATTGTTAATAAGCTTTCTAAGTCAAAGGGTATGAGGTGTCCGGACTCACAATACATTCTACAAGAAAGAACTGGATGCACCATCATCAGGGACCCTGCTTAATTAAGGCTGGCTAAGGAGTTCCCTGCAATAAAAGAGGGAAGGCTTCAAGTTCCTTAATCCAAAAGCATTGAGCTATGGGATGGAAAACAATACTGGGTATGTGCCCACCCTAAACATATTAAAGCAGACTGGCATGTCTTCCAGGAACAATGGTAGCGTTAGCCCTCAGGTGCCAGCACCTGGTAGCATCTGATAGTTGTTTGAGATGCTAGAGTTGACAGCTTAGTGGTTGGGGTTCATGTGAGAAGACAGCTTCATTGCCTAGAAAATACTGGGTTGACTCACAGGAATTGTCATTTTTGTAGGCCAAAACAGGAGATGAAAAAGGGGCCGGGTACAGTGGCTCATGCCTGTAATCCCAGCACTTTGGGAGACCAAGGCGGGTGGATCATCTGAGGTCGGGAGTTCAACTCCAGCCTGACCAAAATGGAGAAACTCTGTCTAAACTAAAAATACAAAATTAGCCAGGCATGGTGGTAGATGCCTGTTATTCCCAGCTACTCGGGAGGCTGAGGCAGGAGAATCGCTTGAACATGGGAGGCAGAAGTTGCAGTGAGCCGAGATCGCACCACTGCACTCCAACCTGGGCAACAAGAGTTAAATTCCATCTCAAAAAAAGAAAAAGCAAAAAAAAGGGTCCTGCTCCACCCACTATGCTACTCCACAACACAAGTTGAACCTGAAATTCAAGAGTAAAGTTTTGAACTTCTGAAGTTCCTGAAAGCATCAGCCTCCATTTCAGAATGGACGAAATGCTCCTACGACTTGATGATGAGGTCTTCATTCCAACTGAACTATTATGTAAACACCTAAGGGTTAGAGAACATTCTAGGTCTTGAGAAAGACCATGATGGAACCACTGGACATCCAAGTCCCTAGAGATCTTGGAATATATATTTTAAGTCCTGGTAACTGTTTTACAGTCAAAGTAGTGCTAGCAAATATGGCCTGAACCCCTTTTAATAATCATATAAAGAAATAGAAAAGGAGACTGAAAAAGTCATTTCTTCTCAATATACAATATGTAGAAGACTAACCCATCCCAATAACATAACTTAATGTCAGGAACGCCAGTGCTAGAAACATAAATTATAGAAGGATACATCACAACACATTGAAAGGGGAAATTGTGGTATAAAATACTAACCAAAATAATCTTGAAGGTAATCAAATTACAAAATCTACATAACCCTGTTGTAAAAATGGGTTAAAGCTAGAGAAAGTAGGGAGAGTGGTTCTCCATGTTCTCTGGCTAAAAAAGGAGAAAGACAGGGAGTCACAGTTAGGTGCCCTGAAATTATATTTGTCCTACAACTCAACAATTGCTCTCATTTAAGTAAATAGAAATATGAAAGCTTAAGAATTTGAAGGGACTTAGAGGCTAGCTAGTACAATGTTAATCTTAATCTAAAAACCTCCCCTACAAAACCCTGATCGTCATTTGGCTGCTGCTGGAATGATTTTACCAACGGGGGAATAACTGTATTCCAAGAGAAGCCAATGCCTCATACTGAACATACTTGGCACTGGAACTTCTGGGTAAAGATAATAGGGAAAACTGAAAATTGTAAAAAGAACAAAAACAAATGTTAAATACAGAGCAAGAGAACATTCACTGGCAGTGAACAAACAAGGAAAGAGGAATAATAACTTGGCTACAAATTTCAAAAGGAGGTAGTCAAGGAAAGAAAGAGAAGAATCTGACATGGTTTGGTGAGACATACTCTTTTGTCCCTACACCCTAGAAGTAGAACTGGTAAGTTTAAATTATGCTGAGGATTATTTTCCAATATCCCAGTTTTGGAGAAAAATGAACTGAAGATGTATCATTCACTTTTCCCTCTTCTGCCTGGGTGGAGGATAAGGAGGACAATTTCAATGGTGTAAAAATGACTACTAGAGAGAGATGAATAAAATTAGGAAAGTAAGAAACGGGCTGATCCTCTCTGATAGAACGTAAGATTTACAGCTTACATAAAAAAGAAAACACTCTCTCATACATAGAAAAACCCCAGCATATGACATTAATAAATTGTTAAAAGACAGAGACAGCATGAGTTTCTCCAGCAAAAGTTGTTCAGAACTACAACTAAGCTCTTTTTCTCCATCCCAATCATGATCTAAAAAAAAAAGGCAATGAAATACCTGTGCCCCTATGCTGAAATTCAGAGGAGGACAGACAGACTGCATATAAAGGCTGAAAAGCAGTGAAAGAGAATTCATGAATATTATACCAGTCCATTTAGTAGATTTGGACAGAGCTGCCCACATTAAGCCAAAGCAAGATGAGGGAGGACAGTATTTGGAAAACTAGAGAAAAATTAATTACATTAGGAAAAAGGTGAACTTAGCAAAAAAGAAGAGGAAAAGAAGAAAGGAAGGAAGAGGCCCATTATTAAAAACCAGAAACAATTATAAGAGGACTTAATAAGAACATGAGTGTAATGAAAAGAATAATGCAAGGATAACAAGATAAAACAATGGAATTAACTAAGGACCCAAATAATTCCATCACAAAATTGATTCTAAATCAAAAACAACAAGCTGAATAAATATGGTGAACGATCAAATCATCGACATAGATAAAGGCCTTCAGGTAATCATACTAAAGGTCCAGGAAAAAGACAAAGAGAAGTTAAAGCAGAAAGAAAATGGTAAAAGAAAATCCACGTAAACACAGACATGGTATCAGAAAATTTCCCTAAAATGAAGAGATGCATGTGTATATCAAAAAGACACACTGTAGACCAAGAAAAATAGATTCCAATAGAAGAAAAGAAACATGAAAGAAAACTCAAGGACTATAGTGCCCAAACCATCCTTGGAAAAAAAAAAAAAAAAAAACTTGGGGGTAAATTTCAAGCAAAAGTTGACCAGAGAAGCTGTTTCAAGATCAATGTTTGCAACAAAAGGCAATCGGTGATATGTATAAAGTTTCAGGGGAAAAAAGAATGATCAAAAAATTTTATGCCCAGCTAAGATATACCTCACAAATAAGAAAACACATAGTGATGTTCAACTATGCAAAAATGCAGTGAATACAACCATAAGCCCTTTTTGGAAAAGCTACTTTAAATCTCAGTAGTCAATAGTAGATCAAAATAAGAACTCAGGTATGAAGTTGTGCTAAAAGTCCTGGTGGTGAAAACATTGATTTATATACAAAACTAAGTTTATATAACTGTGAGAATTATGGTTATAGAACAGAATGTAAATGTTATAAACTTCAATGATGTATAAATAATAACATGGTTGACAAAACAGACTGGTAAAAGTAGGTGGAAAGAAGTATAGGCAGTTTAAGTTTTCTCTAACAGAGAATAACTAATGCCCTCAAAATTGAATGATAAAATTTAAAAATTACTGTAAAACTTCAATGTATTTTCAATTTCTAACATTCTAAGAAATAATCTCTCACGTGGTTAAAAAAACATGTTTTTCTAAATTTTAGAAATCTTTCCATTTTCACTGGGCACAGTGGATCACCCCTGTTATTCCAGCACTTTAGGAGGCCAAGGTGAGATGATCACTTGAGCCCAGGCGTTCAAGTTCAGCCTAGGCAACGTACCAAGACTGCCTCTATAAAAAATAAATAAAAAAGAAAAAATGAGAGAAATCTTTCCATTTCCCTTTTTTCTTCAAATAATTTCACATATAATTTAATATTTTAATTAAAAAGTGGCAAATGTAGCATGGTCCTGTTTCTAGAAAATTGTTTTTGTCTATGTATCTACATATCCTTTTATTTATCAATCTCTCATAGAAATTTCTAAAATAATGCTCACCTAAGATTAACAGCAGTCATTTCTGGAAGGTAAGACTTGGGTAAAAATTTTGCTTTCTTCTTTGTGTGCAGGACCACGTCAAATGCCAGTAAATATTTCCCCCAGATATTCCCTTTGTGGGGAATGTGGTGGCAGTACAAGACTCTTAAGCAAGGGATGTGGTCTCTCTTATAACAAATGGGTTCTGGGTCAATGAGCTGACTTAGATCTGGGAAGCTTATTAGAGGACTATGATTTTCCACCCTAAGTGGAAAACGTTTCAATTTCACTTACCAGTTCTGGATGTTTTACTTGATGCTGTACAAGCCAAGTAGTATTCGCACTGGCTCTCTATCTTTTTATTTTGAGACAAAGTCTCCCTCTGTCACCCAGGCTGGAGTGCAGTGGCATGATCTTGGCTCACTGCAAACTCTGCCTCCCAGGTTGAAGCCATTCTTCTGCCTCGGCCTCCCGCATAGCTGGGACTACAGGCATGCACCACGACGCCCAGCGAATTTTTATATTTTCAGTAGAGACAGGGTTTCACAATATTGATCAGGCTGGTCTTGAACTCCTGACCTCGTGATCTGCATGCCTAGGTCTCCCAAGGTGCTGGGATTATAGGTGTGAGCCACCACCTGGCCACTTTGTCTTATCTCTCAGAACACAGCTCGTTATCACCACAGATCCCTGCAGGGCAAGACACCTCAAGGGCAGGTCTAGCCTTCCTACCCAGTACAGTAATCACATCTACCTTCCGTCTGACATCTGAGTGCCTCATGTGATGCCTGCTGTTTTGGAACCCAACTTTCCTATTGAAATTAGGTAGCTCAGTTCCACAGCAGTGTCTCCTACTGTCGGCCCCAGAATACAGAGGACGCCACCACAGAGTTGCTCAGTGCTATGGGTGCCCCTCCCACCAGTGCACCTCAGCACCTTAGTGAAGGCCATAACCTCTAGGCCCTCCCATGCACTGGCTTCTCTGGCCTAAAGAACAAAACCACTCTCATACTCTCACTTCCTGATACGTTGGCCCTTCTTCCATACCATGCCAACACAGTTCTGTCATAACTGGAATAGCATTCTATCCAAAATTATACTGATCATCAGATGAGTAGTTCAAGAGACACGTGGCTTTAAAGTGTTGGCCATTAATAGATGAGGATTTTTCTACAGGGTTGCCAGGTAACAATTTCCTCTCAGGTGCTACTCAAGGGCTCTCTGTGGAAACCCTTTGCTTTTTGATTCTAAAATTTAGTGCTAGTTTTACTAGGTTCATGTAAAAGTAATTGAGGTGTTTGCCATTACTTTCAATGGCAAAACCCGCAATTACTTTTGCACCAACGTAATAGTTCATTAGACTCAGGGTGTTAAGAGGCATACTAAGAAACAGGCAACAGGCACAATTGGCCCCGGTATTTTTCATGTAATAAGCTATAAATTTAATATCATCGGGTTGTGTCTCTGAACAATTTGCATCTGCAAAATTGCACACTTGACATGTCAAAATAAGTTACTAAATTTTTTAGAGCTGTAGAAATGTGGTGCTAGTGGGGCAGAGTCTACCGTACAGCTAGTAGTTTCACTAGACCAACCTTGTATCCTCACTAACAGATGTTGGAATCTTTCTTTTCAGTTGGAGTTATATGACGTAAAACACGTTACTGGATACTTCGCTATATGAAAAAGACTCCCTTAAAGATAAAACTAAGGACATACACAATCTTCTCTGAGTCTCTGGAGTCAGAGTAAAAATACATTTTAGCACAGAAAATAGCACAATCTGGTCTGACTTTCTGAACATTTTAATAGAAATAGGCATAAAAAATTGTAAAAAGCAGGCAGTGGGTGAAAAACAGAAATAGAATGTGTCATTTGGGGATGGTCATGCGGCTCCCAGATTAGATATTTGCTACAACAAAAAGGGCCATCTATGAAATCTGTCAATCAACAGCTCAGTTTAGACATGTAAGTCCTCCCTATTTAAAAGTTTAATGTTGCTGTGATAACCGCTGTTAGAGATGGTACAGGGCCTGCCAGCATACACCGCTTCTTCATTCCTTTTCCTCTCTAGCCAACCATCAACAGCCAGGACAACTGTCTGCTGAAGCTCCCGAAGCTCATGATACAGGGAGAGCAGAAGTCTGGAAGCACAACCGTGATTACCAAGCTGATAGATGAAGCATGGCCTGGAAGTTGGAGCTATCTCCTGCAGTTATCTTTCCCATTTAACACTTCAAAATACGTCTCTGGTACCTGTAGGTGATGAGTGACAATTATCCTGAGCTTTTAAAACTTTTTGAAAAATGAGCTATTACTTTCTGTGTTTTTATCTGCTAGATCTCAGTTGAAACTCAGTAAGGACCCAGATAGTCAAATGCTTCAGGAGGATTTTTTTTTTCATGGTTTATTTATTTTTTTAATTTTTAATTTTTTATTGCATTTTAGGTTTGGGGGTACATGTGAAGAACATGCAAGATTGTTGCATAGGTATACACATGGCAGTGTAATTAGCTGCCGTCCTCCCCATCACCTATATCTGGCATTTCTCCCCATGCTATCCCTCCCCAACTCCCCACCTCCCACTGCTCCTCCCCTATTTCCCCCAACACACCCAATTGTGCGATGCTCCCCTCCCTGTGTCCATGTGTTCTCATTGTTCAACACCTGCCTATGAGTGAGAACATGCAGTGTTTGATTTTCTGTTCTTGTGTCAGTTTGCTGAGAATGATGGTTTCCAGGTTCATCCATGTCCCTACAAAGGACATGAACTCACCATTTTTGATGGCTGCATAATATTCCATGGTGTATATTTGCCACATTTTCCCTGTCCAGTCTATCATTGATGGGCATTTGGGTTGGTTCCAGGTCTTTGCCATTGTAAACAGTGCTGCAATGAACATTCGTGTCCTTGTGTCCTTATAGGAGAATGATTTATAATACTTTGGATATACACCCAGTAATGGGATTGCTGGGTCAAATGGAATTTCTATTTCTAGGTCCTTAAGTAATCGTCACACTGTCTTCCACATTGGTTGAACTAATTTACACTCCCACCAACAGTGTAAAAGTGTTCCTATTTCTCCACATCCTCTCCAGCATCTGTTGTCTCCAGATTTTTTAATGATCGCCATTCTAACTGGCATGAGGTGGTATCTCAATGTAGTTTTGATTTGCATTTCTCTAATGACCAGTGATGATGAGCATTTTTTCATATGTTTGTTGGCCTCATGTATGTCTTCTTTTGTAAAGCGTCTGTTCATATCCTTTGCCCACTTTTGAATGGGCTTGTTTGTTTTCTTCTTGTAAATCCATTTTAGTTCTTTGTAGATTCTGGATAACAGCCCTTTGTCAGATGGGTAGACTGCAAAATTTTTTTCCCATTCTGTTGGTTGCTGGTTCACTCTAATGACTGTTTCTTTTGCTGTGCAGAAGCTATGGAGTTTGATTAGGTCCCATATGTCTATTTTGGCTTTTGTTGCCAATGCTTTTGGTGTTTTGGTCATGAAGTCCTTGCCTACGCCTATGTCCTGCATGGTTTTGCCTTGATTTTCTTGTAGGGTTTTTATGGTGTTAGGTCTTATGTTTAAGTCTTTAATCCATCTGGAGTTAATTTTAGTGTAAGGTGTCAGGAAGGGGTCCAGTTTCTGCTTTCTGCACATGGCTAGCCAGTTTTCCCAACACCATTTATTAAACAGGGAATCCTTTCCCCATTGCTAGTTTTTGTCAGGTTTGTCAAAGACTGGATGGTTGTAGATGTGTTGTGTTGCTTCCGAGGCCTCTGTTCTGTTCCACTGGTCTATATCTCTGTTTTGGCACCAGTATCATGCTATTTTGATTACTGTAGCCTTGTAGTATAGTTTGAAGTCAGATAGTGTGAATGCCTCCCACTTTGTTTTTTTTGCTTAGAATTGAATTGGCTATGCAGGCTCTCTTTTGGTTCCATATGAAGTTTAAGGTGTTTTTTTCCAGTTCTGTGAAGAGGGTCATTGGTAGCGTGATGATCAAACATAGATTAGGTCTTTTCACATAGTCCCATATTTCTTGGAGACTTTGTTCATTCCTTTTTACCCTTTTTTCTCTAATCTTGCCATCTCGTTTTATTTCATTGAGTTGATCTTCAGCCTCTGATATCCTTTCTTCTGCTTGGTCAATTCAGTGTTGAAACTTGTGTATGCTTTGCGAATTTCTTGTGTTGTGTTTTTCAGTTCCATCAATTCACTCATATTCCTCTCTAAGTTGTTTATTCTCGTTAGCATTTTGTCAAATCTTTTTTGAAGGTTCTTAGTTTCTTTGCATTGGGTTAGAACATGTTCTTTCAGCTCACAGAAGTTTCTTATTATCCACCTTCTGAAGCCTGATTCTGTCAATTTGTCACAGCCATTCTCAATCCAGCCTTGTTCCCTTGCTGGTGAGGAGTTGTGACCCCTTGGAGGAGGAGAGGCGTTCTGGTTTCAGGTGTTTTCATCCTTTTTGCGCTGGTTTCTTCCCATCTTTGTGGATTTATCCACCTGTCGTCTTTGTAGTTGTTGACTTTCAGATTGGGTCTCTGAGTCCTGTTTATTGATGATGAAGTTATTTCTTTCTGTTCCTTAGTTTTCCTTCTAACAGTCTGGCCCCTCTGCTGTAGGACTGCTGAGGTCCACTCCAGGCCCTGCTTGCCTGGGGATCATCTGCAGCTGCTGCAGAACAGTAAGGGTTGCTGCCAGTTACTTCTTCTGCTATCTTTGTCCTAGAAGGACACCCGCCAGATGTCAGTCTGAGCTTTCCTTTATGAGGGGACTCTTCGGATATATGGAGGTCAGGGAGCTGCTTGAGGAGACAGTCTGTCCTTTATAGGAGCTCAAGTGCTGACCTGTGAGCTCCGTTGTTCATTCAGAGATGCTTGGCAGGTACGTTTAAGTCTGCTGCAGCAGAACTCATAAATCCCTTTTCCTTTTCCCAGGGGATTTAGGGCTTTATTTCTGAGCTTCTGTTGTGCTGCTGGCTTTTTTCAGGGCTGCCCTGCCCAGCAAGGAGGCAGCCTAGTCACTGTCTGCCTGCAGAGGCTTTGCTGAGCTGCTGTGGGCTCTGCCCAGTTGCCGTGTGAACTTCCCTGCAGTCCTGTTTACAGGGGTGTAGTTAGAACTGCCTCGGCAATGGCGGCCCGCCTCTATAATGGTGGACTCTGTAATGGCGGACTGCCTCAATAATGGCAAATTACCTCCGTAATGGTGGACTGCCTCGGTAATGGCGGACGCCCCTCCCCCACACAACTGGACCATCTCAGGTTCAGCTGTACTTGCTGTGAAACTCTCAATCCAGAGCATTTCAGATTGCTGTTTTTTTGTGGGGGTGGGACCAGCTGAGCCTGATCACCTGGCTCCCTGCCTCAGAGCCTTTCTTTTAGTTGAACGGTCGACTCTCTCCCAGGTGTTCCAGTCGCCTGTTGTAAAGGCGCCGGATCTGTGTGATTTCCTGCGTGGCGACCCACTGCACCGGCTCAAACAGCGGCGCTGAGATTCGTGGCACTTTTTTGCCAGGGAATCTTCTGGCCTGGCTCCCTGTTTCAGTCCCTTTTTTAATCAGATGAATGGGCGACTCTGCCTTCCTGGAGCTCCAATCGCCAGCTAAAACGGTGCCTGGACCCACGTATTTTGTACGCAGAACCGCAGTGCCAGGGTGCTGGCAAAACAGCCGTGCCGGCCAAAACAGCCGGGCCAGCCAAACCAGCTATGCTGGTGACCCGTGAGGATCCTCCGCCTGGGAATCTCCTGGTCTGTGAGCAATAAAAATCTGTCTGGAAATGCGGTGTCCACTCACTCTCCGCACTTTCACTGGGAGCTGCAATCCTGAACTGCTCCTAATTGGCGATCTTGGATCTCCTCCATTTTCATGGTTTAATAATGGATAACTCAAGTCACACAAACTGAGAAAATTAATTAACTAAATTCAATTAACTAAAATTAATTAACTAATAAACTCCATAGAGATGGAGTTCAAAATCTTTAGAAAAAAAGTCTTAAGTGTATATTTTAATTCATTTTGCTTCATATGTTTCTCTAATTCATTTTACTTCATGTGTCTAATTATATCACTGCTTTTAAATGAACACAAAATATAAAAATCATGTAAGTTTGCCAGTTAGAGTTCGTAATTCAGAAGGACCAATAGGTCAAGAAGGTTATAAACTCCTCCAATATATAGGACTATTTCTTTACTTTCTTTTTACTTTCTTTACCTTACCTACCACAATGGTTTGTAAATTATTAATTATTTGGAATGAAACAAGGTGACATTCAAAAAACAGAATTACAAGTAGGCAGAAGAGACCTGCTTCATCTTCCCCATCACCAAACTGTCTTGTCCACCTGCAGAGTCCCTGCCTTACCTACGGTTTGAACGCATGGCTGGCCTTGCAGCTACCTAAGATGAGTCCCTCCATCTGTACACTGGATTCCATCCTCTCTTGCCAAATTAAGCACATTGCTCTTGAAACTATCCCATCATTCTCTGCATCATCAACATTTTCTTCTCCATTGGATCAGTCTTATCAACAAGTAACTATGTCTTTAGCTTATCTCATTTAAAAAAAAAAAACTTTCCCTTGACCCCACATATCCCTCTAGATATCACCCATTTCTCTGTTCCCTTTTCTTTTGAAATTCCTCAAAAAGGCTATTTACAACCCATTCTCTGTCCACCCATGTAATTCAGGCTTCAGTTCTCATATTCTACTGAAACCAGTCTTGTTGAGGTGGCTAAAGACCTTCTTGCCATCCAGTGGTCAGTACTCAGTCTCCATCCAACTTCCCTTCTTGGCAACACCTGAAACAAGTGTTTATTCACTTCCTCCTTCCTGAAACACTGCACATGGCTTATGGGAAATCCCACCTTCTTAGGCTTCTCTTTTACCTCACTGGTTGCTCCTTCTCAGTCTCTTTTGCTGCTTCCTCCAACTCTTCCTCATGTGTAAGTGTTGGCAGCCCCTTGACTTAGTCCCGGAAGCTCCTTTCTTTTCTCTCTACTCATGTCTCAGTGTCACCACCATCCACCTGGTTGCTCAGCTGGAAAACTTCTAAGTCACATTTCAGCCCCCTCTTTACCTTATATTCTATTTCACACCTACTGACAAGTCCTGCCTGCCAACGAGATCCCAAATCTGACTATGTGCCATCTCCCCCACTATGCCCACTCTAATCCCAGCCCTGGTAACCTCTAACCAGCCCACTGTAACCATCTCCTAACTAGGTCCCCTGCTTCCTCTCCTACCTCCATCATAATCAGTGTTCTACACAGCAGCTGGAGTGATCTTTAAAAAATGCAAATCAGATCTTGCTCAAATGCTCCAATGGCTTCTCAACATACTCAGAATAAAATCCAATCTCTCACCACAGTCCGTAGGACACAACATAATCCAGTCTGTACTTAACTTTGGCTCCTACCACTCTCTTCCAAGTTCACTCCATTCCAGCTACAAACTAACCCACCTCATGGCTGTTGCAACTGCTCTTCCCTCTGCCTCGAATATTCTTTCCTTACCACAAGTTTTTGTATGGTTTCCTACTTAACTTCATTCAGGTCTTAATTTGAATATCATTTCGGTAGAGTCCTTCACTGACAATCTTATCTACAATAATACCTTGTATAAAATAATAACCATATGTAAAGTAGCTCTATCACACTTTACCTTGCTTTATTTTTTCTTCGCAACAGTTATCAATACCTCATCCTACCTTAAATTATGTTTTGAAAGAGAAAAAGAGAGAGAGTGTGTGTGTGTGTGTGTAAGTATGTATGTATGTATGTATGGTAGAGGCGGTGGTGGGCAGTGGTAGTGGGGTAAAGACTCTATATTTTGTGCACTGTTATATCCTAAGTACTTGGAAGAGTGTTTAGCACAAAGCGGTCACTCAATAAACATGTGTTAAATAATGAATGATTAAGAAAGCATTATTTCTACTCTATATTTTACATGTACTTAAAGAAGGAATAATGAATTAGTAGATATCACTATCCAATAAAACTTTTTTTCTTTTTTGAGTTGGGGTCTTGCTGTGTCACTCAGGCTGGATGAAGTATAGTGATGCTATCAAAGCTCACTATAACCTTGAACTCTCAGGCTCAAACAATCTCCTCACCTTGGCCTCTAAAATAGCTTGGAATACAGGCACATGCCACTATGCTGGTCTAATTTTTTTTTTTTTAATACAGATGGGGCCTCACTACGTTGCCCAGGCTGGTCTCTCACCCCTGGCTCCAAGCAATCCTCCCTCCTGGGCCTCCTGAGTTACAGCCATAAGCCACTGCACCCAGACCATCTTTGTTCTTTTAACATCCACTCTAGCTAAAGGTGCCACTTGGGTTTTTTAAATTATTATTATTTTATTATTATTATACTTTAAGTTCTGGGATACATGTGCAGAATGTGCAGGTTTGTTATATAGGTATACACATGCCATCGTGATTTGCTGCACCCATCAACGTGTCATCCACATTAGGTATTTCTCCCAATGCTATACCTCTTCTACCCCTCTCCCGCTGACAGGTCCTGGTGTGTGATGTTCCCCTCCCTGTGTCCATGTATTCTCATTGCTCAACTCCCACTTATGAGTGAGAACATGCGGTGTTTGGTTTTCTGTTTCTGTGTTAGTTTGCTGAGAATGATGGTTTCCAGCTTCATCCATGTCCCTGAAAAGGACATAAACTCATTCATTTTAATGGCTGCATGGTATTCCATGGTGTATGTGCACCACATTTTCTATATCCAGTCTATCATTGATGGGCATTTGGTTTCGTTCCAGGTCTTTGCTGTTGTGAACATTGCTACAATAAACATACATGTGCATGTGTCTTTATAGTAGAATGATTAATAATCCTTTGGGTATATACCCAGTAATGGGGTTGCTGGTCAAATGGTATTTCTGGTTGTAGATCCTTGAGGAATCACCACACTGTCTTCCACAGTGGTTGAACTAATTTACACTCCACCAACAGTGTAAAAGCGTTCCGATTTCTCCACATCCTCTCCAACATCTGTTGTTTCCTGGCTTCTTAATGATCACCATTCTAACTGGCGTGAGATGGTATCTCATTGTGGTTTTGATTTTCATTTCTCTAATGACCAGTGATGATGGCTTTTTTCATATGTTTATTGTAAAAGTGCCACTTGTTTTAACATAGATGAGAATAGTTTCAGGCCAAAAAAAAAAAAAAAAAAAACAGAAAGGAAGGGAAGGCCCTTCTTCAATTGCCTTTCACTAAATATCTGTGCCCATTCTATGAATCTAAGCTCTGATCACTGGGTCTGGACACAGAGGCCCAGGCTCTGTAGCATCACTGCCTGTGTCTCTGAGTCTGGAACCCTAATGGCTGGGAATCTGGTACTTTGCCGTCGCCTGCAAGACCAATCTGTGATTTGTGGTGTAGCTACATTCCCTGAATTAGGGGCTTATTCAGAGAAATAATTTGAAAGCCTGGAACCATAACCTGATATGTAGTGGGGGCTTAAAAATTATTTATTATGAATTGGAAAAGGAAGGCCAAACAAAAAAAAGACTTTCAAAAAGAGTATAAGCCGAGCAAGAATAAAAGAGAATAAGAGCAGCATCCTGGATGTATAATAAATCAGATATATTTAGAAATCAGCAAGTCATATGGAAATTCATTTTGAAGATATTTTAGGGAGCCCCACAAATTCATAGTTATTAACCTTATCTGGAACCTCAATACCAAAAAAAAATTTTACCAAGTCTTTCTACTCCAATCAGTCTTGACATCTATCACCCAATTTCAAACAATTCCCACTTTTATTTGCTCTCCTGTCCATGTAATTCCTCCAGTCTCAGCAAATAATCTTGCCTCCTATCTGACAAAGAAAAACCCTTACTAATAAGAATGTATTTATCTGCCTTTTGCAGACCGACAAACTTCTACACACCCGGCCTTCCCTTCTCCTCTCAGGAGGCACACAGGAGAGAGACCTGGCCCTCCTCCAAGTCCAGCACCTGCCCCATGATGTGGGTCCTACCCAACGTCTCCACCTTCTTGGGAACTCATCCTAGGGAGTGTCTTTCCTGTTTCCTCCCTTTCTTGCTTTCCACCATCTCCTTTTCCAGTGTAGACTAAATAGTCACATTTAAAAGAAGCTTAAGCTTTTAAGTTATACCACCTAGCTAATTGATGACTAGAATATTTACAATGGACAAAGATTGGGAATTGTGTGCTATCTGCTTTTTAAATATCCCAGCTGACCTTACTTAAAATTTCCCACTTGCTTATCTTGCATAATTTGTTTTGTCTGTGCTACTGTCCTTGCTACCAAAATATTTTAAGTTTTAAATAATGGCGGCTTGTAAGAAGTTGGCCCTTCAGTGCATTTTTTTGTAGTCATTGACAATAAGCATTTTTTCTTTCTGGAGAAGCTGACCACTTGTTTATCTGCTGAACAACATTTCTCCTTCAAGGCTTTGTAGTGGAAAGCAAAGATATAAAATACAAGATTAAAGAATGATATCATGGGGTTGCCAAAAAAATCTCTGTAGTCCAGGAAGTCCTAGCATGCCTGGTTGGTTGTTTGTTTCCAACTTGAATGAGGTTTGTGAAAAGACAATTAGAATTGTCTTTTTGTTCCAATGGGTTATACAGGAAAGAAACAGGAAATCTTGATGAAAGCTTGGGCTTTACAGGATATTTGTGTGAGCATTTATCCCATGTGTTTGATGTTTTTCTTTCCACATCTGCACACTTTATGCCTGGATTTTGGCTCAGATACTTTAAAATTCTACTTTGCTGTTTTCACTTCATTACAGTTCCTGGCACGATGCTTTCTGTAAGAGAGGGGCTCAAAAATCAAAACTGGAGAAGGAAACTGAGGCCCAGAAGGCACAAGTCCATTCACTTCCTCTGAATGTCAGTCAGTTCCCTCATTATAAAATGTGAGGATTAGACTGGATAAGTGCTTTTAAAACTTTTCCACCAAAGTACTCTTAGCAGCAGTGAAAATGAATAGGACCCCCCTGGGGGATCTGAGGGCATAGCCTGAAGCAGCCTCTGCAAGCTGGAAGTTTCTTTGAAATGTCCTATTTTGTCTTAAAAATTCATGAGAACTTTGCATTTTACAAAACAGGAAAGTCTATGTTTGTTTTAATAGGAATGTTACCTCAATAGTAAAACTCCTTTGCTTTCCCACAATATAACTGAGTGAATGCAACACTCCGGGAAACATGTATGCAGCCTCATGAGCCCCTGGCACTGGCTCACACTCCCCCAGGGATCACCTTACCAGAGTTGGAGAAGCAAGGGCCCAGATGCTCAGCATCTAAATCCCCTCCTCATGTGAAATGCTATCATTGCAACACTTACAATTTTACCTTTAGAGAAAAGTAAAACAAAATAATAGAAAAAATTTCACACTTACATTTGAATGGCAACAGAGAAATTAGGCAAGAGGCCTGATACTGGGAAATCCAGCCCGACAGGTACAGAAGTGAATGAGTCAGCGGAGGAATGAGAGAAGTCGGTCTGTCAAGAAGAGCTGGGAATCTAATCAGGCAGATGAACAGAAAGTCCCAGAATCTTGGTTTTGGAAGAGACCACTGCAGTAGGCCAGCCCCCGGAAGGCACAGTAACCCTCCATAACACTCCAAACATACAGTGCAACACTCACACTGGAAAATTACTTTCTCACAGGAAATACTGTTGCACATTTTAGAAAAGAACTACCTTGTGTCGGTTTGCTGAGAATGAAGGTTTCCATGGACACAGGGAGGGGAGCACCACACACGGGGGCCTGTCGGGGTGGGGGGCTAGGGGAGGGATACCAGGGGGTGGGGGGATAGGGGAAGGATAGCATTAGGTGAAATACCTAATGTAGATGATGGGAGGATGGGTGCAGCAAACCACCATGACACATGTATGCCTACGTAACAAACCTGCACACTCTGCACATGTACTCCAGAACTTAAAGTATAATAATAACAATTCAAAAAATAAATAAAGCATTCCCCCATCCCTTTTTTCTCTTTTTCTTTTCTTTTTCTTTTTATTTTTTCTTTTTTGAGATGAGAGTCTTACTCTGTTGCCCAAGTTGGAGTACCATGGCACAATCTCAGCAGAAAAGAAAAGAAAAAAGAAAAGGAAAAGAAAAGAACTACCTCGAAACAGTTCAAAATATTCCTCATGGTACCATCTACATACGGGTTCAATTTCTGCCCCCCGCCCCGGAACTACGTGGGAGTACATTTAGAGTGGACGTCAAGAGCAGGGCTCAGGTTCAGGTTCCAAATCCACCACCTATGAATTGTGTGGGACCCTGGGCCACTTACTTAAATGGATGTACTTCAGTTTCTACAACTAGAAGATGAAAACAATAAACAGTGATAGCTACCTCACAAGATTTCTGTGGGTCAGGTGTGGTGGCTCACACCTGTAATCCCAGCACTTTGGGAGGGCGAGGCAGGCAGATCACCTGATGTCAGGAGATCGAGACCAGCCTGGCCAACATGGCGAAACCCCATCTCTACTAAAAATATAAAAATTAGCCAGGAGTGGTGGCACACACCTGTAATCCCAGCTATTTGGGAGGCTGAGGCAGGAGAATGGCTTGAACCTAGGAGGCAGAGGTTGCAGTGAGCCAAGATTGTGCCACTGGCACTCCTCGGTGCTGGGTGACAGAGCGGGACTCTATCTCAAAAAAAGAAGTGTGTGTGTGTGTGTGTGTGTGTGTGTGTGTGTGTGTGTATAAAAAACTGTGAAGACGGGGAGTGGCTGAATATGTGTAAAGCATGCAGAGCAGTGCCTGGTCCAGAGTAATTCCTAACAACTGTGGGCTTTCAGGATTTTCATCACACAGGCCAAGCCCAACGCTCCCTGAAATTCAGACCTTAAATTTACAAACAGAGAGACATGCAATCCTCCGTTTTAAATATCCCCTCGGACATAGTTCCAGACATTTCTATATTCTGAAAACTCTTCTCTGAACGTGTTTCAGTTTGTCAGTGGCCCGCTTAAAATGTGCTGACCAAAATCGACCTATTCCTTATGTGACCTGAAATATAAACAATAACTGGGACCTTATCTGCCAGCTCCCTTGTCCCCATGTCCCAGGAACCACACTCCCCTTATCTCTGCGGCTTTCTGTCCTCCTTCTACTTTTACAACTGATTTTCTAAACCAAAGCATGGCATTTCATATTCAACCCCAATAAATGTAATCTTCTTAATTCCAGCCAGTTTAAAGCTTCAGAAAACTCATTTTTTTTATCCTACATATTAACTACTCCTTAGAACTCTAAGCATTGGGAAACTTTAAACTTTTTTTTTTAATCCCTTATCATCCTCGACTGACTGACAGACACAGAAATCTCACTTCAGGTTGACACTAATCATTCAGAGACGGCCCTTTGAACTATCACTTAACCACATAAAGGTACCAATATTCAAACCATATTTCCCCATGCTGCCTTCATGCAGGCACTGTCAGATGGCTCCACGAAGGCCAGATATATGACATCTATGCCTATTTCCTTATCTACCAGCCTGGCTACCCTGTTCAAAGAAGGAAATGCGCTTAGTTTAATCGGCTTCATTCTTAGCGTACTCAAGCTGGCTTGTAGAACTCACTACCGTATGCCTATAGCTTGTCGTGATAAACTTCCACAGGAAAAAATCCTAACAATTTGGGTTTGCCAGGGGAAATACTGCTACAGTTCATAGACTATTCTGCTGAAAAAAAAGTGCTAACTAAAAAAGTTTGTATATTATTCCATCAATAAATATTCTCCTAAAATGTACTAGCTCATCTTCCTGCCTTCATTCTTCCTTAGTGAGCAATTTCCTGGGATCTTCATTCTCAGCATTGATTCTAATGCATAGGCCTCTAGACATAGAAAGAATAAAAACAGGTGAAATCTGCACCCCTGAGATATTCTTATGTGTGTTTTTTACATTCCTGTTATATACTACCTATTATCTCTTTTTCATGAAAAACACAAGGAAAATTGATGGAATATTGTCTGGATTCCATTAATAGTATCAATTCTTTAAAGAGTGTATCAGTACCCCTTATTGTATTAGTATTATTTTTGATCAATACAATACAAAGACAAAAATTTGATAGATTTTTAAATCTATCATTCTGAGAAAAACCTCTGAAGTTTAACATGCTTCCAGACAAATTTATATATATATATATATTTTACATGAAAAAAGTGAAATTTTCACAATGTGGATAAGAGGGGGTATAGAAAAAGGAATTCACCATGATTCTATCATATAAAAAATAGTTAATATCAGTTTTTTTATATTTCTGTCTGATTTTTGAGATTAAGGATGATTGAGTCAGAGGGTGTGTTCTTCATAAATCTTGGTAGAGACTGCCAAAATCCTTTCCAAAAAGCCTATAATGCCACGAGCACGTATAAAAGTACCAATTTCACTAAACTTTTACCAACTTTAGATGGCACATTATGGTTAATTCTAATTTGCATTTTTATTAACACCAAGACTACAGATGTTTCTACATGGCTGTTCACTTAATTCTTTTCTTATCTCTTTCTTTCCTTTGCCATGTCACTTATTGGGACATTAATGATTTTCTTATGATTTGTTCTAATTACTATATTTATCTGCTAATTATTTTTATAAATTATACATTTATCAATTTTATAAGGACAGTTAACTCTTTGCCTAAGATATCTGCTTCAATTATTTCTTCAATTACTTTTTTAACTTAAAATAATTTTTATTTAGTCAAATACATTTCAATTTTCCTTGGTGTTTTTTCTTATTGTGTCCAACTTTCAAAAGTCAGTGGGGTGCCAAAACAATTACAAAATAAATGCAAATCAGGTGCTGAAATCATTTGGGCACACTATGTTATAAATTTGTCAGCCATGCAATTATCATCAAAATGAGAATATAATTTTAAAAGTCCCACAGAGAACTCTGAAACATCTTATACTCACCCTGTAGAATAATAACTTCTGATTAGCATTTGTGTTGCATAAAGAGCTTTAAATTTGGTTTTCCTTTCTCCCCTGTTCCTTCATTGGTTTACTTAGAGGAACTGACATCTTTCTTAGTGCTTCTAATATTGTTTTTAATCCAAAATTACCTCAAATATACTTTGTAACTATAGCATAATAAAAAGTAGCATTCCAGGCCGGACGCGGTGGCTCATGCCTATAATCCCAGCACTTTAGGAGGCCTAGGCAGGCAGATCGCAAGGTCAGGAGATAGAGACCATCCTGGCTAACACAGTGAAACCCTATCTCTACTAAAAATACAAAAATTAGCTGGGTATGGTGGCACGCACCTGTAGTCCCAGCTACTTGGGAGGCTGAGGCAGGAGAATCTCTTGAACCCGGGAGGCAGAGGTTGCAGTGAGCTGAGATCATGTCACTGCACTCCAGCCTGGGCAACAGAGTGAGATTCCTTCTCAAAAAAAAAAGAAAAGAAAAAAAAATAACATTCCTTGCCCTTCCTTAATATTTTTATTTACATTTGATAAAGTATTACCTCTGTTTCCCTCTTACTACCCCTCACTTCCCAATCCCAACCTCCAATTCTTCATCTATTTTTCTAAATCTAGTTCTAAAACCAGTTTCCAAGCAACCTCCTCCCATTAAAGTTGTGGCAAACATCCTCCATGGCTCTTTAGATAAAAGTGTATTTCAGGAAAATTCATATTTTAAGTTGGCATGTGTCAGAATGACTTTCAGTTGCCATCACATATTAATCGGAAATTAACTACTTCATTTTTATATCAAACCATTTTTTAAAATCTGTTAGAATAACTCTATTGCACTGGCTTTTGCAATTAGAAAGTCTAAAGTTATCCATACTTTGGCACTGCTGAAAATAATCTGTTAGCTCTATCTTCTATCTTTTCTTCTCTTATAGGCTTTTCATTTATTGGTTACTTTTACATTGCACATAAACTGTTTGAATTTATTTTTTATTTCATTAATCCAAATTTATTAACCACTTAAAATGCTATAGACTATTAATATAGGCCAGGCACGGTGGCTCATGCCTATAATCCCAGCACTTTGGGAGGCTAAGGAAGGAGGATTGCTTGAGCCCAGGAGTTCAAGGCTGCAGTGAGCCATGATCATGCCACTGCACTCCTGTCTGAGAGATACAGCAAGACCCCATCTCTAAGGAAAAAAAAAAAAAAAGAATATAATATAAATGCTCCAAAATATTTATTCCATTTTATTGTTTCTTAGCACTCATAATTTTAATGTTTTACTTATCCAAGTAATGCATAACATATGCTCATTATGAAATCTGAAGTAACAAGGTTTATTTAGAGCTTACAATGGAAGTCTCAATTCATCATAACCCTAACCCATAATTCCAGGCCAATTCCATAGTCATGTATAATCTTACAGAATTTCTTCACTGAATTTACATATCTAACTTTAAGACATGTACATTTTAATTTTACATCAATGGGATCATAATATACAAAGTGTTCTACAAAGTGCTTTCTTCCCCTCACCAATATGTCTTAGAAATCTGCATTTGTTGGCACCTGCAGATTTATGTCACTCTTTTTAATAAGTATATAGTATTCCACAGTATATATTTAGTGTAATTTATTTAATCATTCTTTTTATTTACAAATTTTTTCAATATGACAAATAATCCTCCCCAAACATGTGTGAACATGCATCTTTTTGCACATGTGTAAATATTTCTATAGGATAGGTTCCAAGAAATAAAATTTTGGGACTAAAGACTGTATGAATTAGATTTTTTTAAAATAGAACATACGTATTCTATATATGAATATGTATATATGCAGTATACATATTTATATGTGGATGTGTGTCTGTATATGTATGCACATAAGATTTTAAAAAATAAAATGGTAAAGATCATCTTCGAATAAAAAGTAACAGGTCCTTGCCCCATCCCACTCCTGTACTGGTAGCAACTCTTTTTAAACATTTCTGTGCTCCTTTCTCTGGTGATCACTTCCCTACCTCTATAAAGTATGCTGTATAGCTCTTTCTTAATTTACCAAAGCTAGACATTCCTTATAGGCCGTCTACTAGGACAAATAGGGATTTAGTTCATTTACACTTCCTGGCTCCTCTCTCTCACTCCTGTCACCATATTAGTAGTTACTCCACTCTTTTCAGTTCCTCCAACAGTCAACCTTGCAATGAGAAATATACTAAAGTCTCCGTGTTTTGTTTTGTTATATGGGCAGTTGCTTAAATCCACACTTCATGATAACACCTCAGTGCTCTCAAACTTCCCCTCCCAGCGCCTCCCATCCATTTCTTCCACTTCCATACCTACACCTCTTCGACCTTTACTGTTACAATAGGAAGGCTGGTAATATGGTTTGGCTGTGACCCCCACCCAAATCTTATCTCCAACTGTAATAATTCCCACGTGTCAGGGCGGGGCCAGGTGGAGATAATTAACTCATGGGGGCAGTTTCCCCCATACTGTTCTCGTAGTAGCAAGTAAGTCTCGCGAGATCCAATGGTTTTATAAGTGGGAGTTTCCCTGCACAAGCTCTCTTGCCTGCTACCATATAAGAGGTGCCTTTGCTTCTCTTTTGCCTTCTGCCACGATTGTGAGGTGTCCTTAGCCTCACAATGTGGAACTGTGAGTCCATTAAACCTCTTTCCTTTATAAATTACCCAGTCTCAAGTATGTCTTTATTAGCAGCTTGAGAATGAACTAATACAGTTGGTAACATACATGTCCTGTTCTATAATCCTAAGCTAGTTTTTAAAGTTGAAAACAATAAATGTTATCTAATTATTGTATCTATGTACATATTGTTCAATGATGAATATTTTATCTGCTAAGACTCTATGTCTTTTACTGGTCCAGTGTCATAACACCTGTGCTGCTTGAAAAACTGTACCTCTAAAATCCAGTTCCAGGATTTTCTACGTTTTTCCGTTTTCTAAGTTTGCAATCATAGTCAGCATGGTAAATTGTTTTACACTAACCCCATTTGATGGTCTTCTCTGTGATGTCCCTTCCAGGCAAAGGATTACACCAGGGAGGCCATGTTTGCTTTGGCCAATGAAATGTGAGTAAACTTACTTCTGAGTATATTTTAGAAGCCAGCAAATGCTCAAAACATTTCCTTTGCCATTTCCCATAGCAATGTTCCAGATAGTTCATTCTAAAAACTGGACTCAAGAGGACATGACATGGGTCAGAGCTGCAGTCAATCCTCAAAGGACATGTGACATAAGTGTGAAATAAGCCTTTTTTGTTCTAAGCCATTGAGGTTTAGGATCATGTTTACCAAAGCAAAACCAAGCTAAAACTTCATAGTCATCTTAAGTATTCTGGGAATCAAAAGAAATATATTTTTAAAAGAAGAAAATAAAACTTTGTATTACTAAGTAAGAGGCAGAGCACTGAGGACAAAATCTCAACTCCTTACACATCCTGGTCCTAGCCTCCCTCTTCCCCTTCATCTCCCACAGCAGGAACCTTTCTCCCCATACTCTGGCTAATGGGGTCCTCATCATCACTTGCCTTCCTTGAACACTTCCAGCATGCTCTCTTCTCAGGATCTCTGAACCTGCCATTCCCTCAGACTAGAATACTATTCCTCCAGAGCTCATGGCTGGCTCCTTCCTAGTTTTTAGAACTTAGTGCAAATGTCAGGGTTTCCCTGACCAGTTATTCAAGGCTGGTAGTCTCCTTCCCACCATCCACCTGGCACAGGCTATAAAGATACCATCTTTTCTTCATCATAAGTCACTCTTCAGGCTGGGCATGGTGGCTCACACCTATAATCCCAGCATTTTGGGAGACTGAGGTGGACAGATCAGGTGTTCAAGACCAGCCTGGCCAACCTGGTGAAACCCCATCTCTACTAAAACTACAAAAATTAGCAGGGTGTGGTGGCATGCACCTGTAAACCCAGGTACTCAGGAGGCCTTGGCAGGAGAATCACCTGAACCCGGGAGGTGGAGGTTGCAGTGAGCCGAGATGGCACCACCACACTCCAGCCTGGGTGAGGAGTGAGACTCCATCTCAATAATAATAATAACAACTCATTCTTCAAAATTATTTCATTTTTAAATTTATGGACTGACTGCTTACCAAAATGCAATCTCCATGAGAGAGGAGGCATGTTCTCCCCTGTATCAGGGACAGTACTTGGCACATAGTAAGTACTCAACCCTATTTCTCAAATAAATGGATGTTTAACTAGTTCTCTGACAGGATAGAAGAAGTCAAGAATTACTGATATTGTTAGGATAGTGGTCCCCACCGAAATCTCATGTTGACTTGTAATCTCCAGTGTTGGAGGTGGGGCCTGGTGGGAGGTGTTTGGATCAGTTCAGGAGCAATCTGGTCATTTACAAGTATACACCACCTCCTCGTTTCTCTCTCTCTCTCTCTCTCTCTCTCTCTCTCTCTCTCTCTCTCTCTTTCTCTCTCCCTCTCTCTCTCTCTTTCCCTCTCTCTGTCTCTGGCTTGCTCACTGGCTCCTGCTTTTGCCATGTAAGGTGCCTGCTTCCACTTCCTTCTGCCACAATTGGGAGCTTCCTGAGGCCTCCCCAGAAACAGATGCCACTATGCTTTCTGTACAACCTGCAGAACTGTAAGCCAGTTAAACAATTATTTCTTTTCTTAGGAATTACCAGTCTCAGGTATATCTTTATAGCAATGCAAGAACAATTTAACACAATTACTACTGATGTTTCAATCAAACATTCAGATAAAACAAACTGTCAGAATAAACTTCAGTGGAGTGTTAAAATTCTGTTTATAGATTTTATTGAAACAAATATTTTAAATATATTGGTAATAGCAGCTCTTAGCAATATTTTTATTATGCAGATATTTTTGTGATAAAGCTTTTTAAAAGAGAAGTTATATATTTATTTTAAAACTTTAATGGCAGCATCAAAATGAAAGACCTACCTGTTGTTCATAACGCTGTCTGATGTCCTCTAGTTGCCATAAAAACTCCTTTGACTGTTTCTCACGAAGAGATTTGGATCTAGTTAGATCTGCTTCCACTTTTTCCATCTATACAATTTAAAAATCAAATTTTAATTTTTTAAACAAAAAATTTTGTTCCATGTTTTTGTAATTTTTCCATTTGTTTAAATGACAGATTTTAAACACTATACCAATAATAATGATGAATTTAAAGGTATTAAAACAATTAGACATTTACCCATTTATTTTCATATATTTTAATTATTTAAGGAGGGAAATTAAAATTGGTATATAGTTGACCGAATTCTAATATCACAACAATATTGTAGTGAAAATGTAATTTAGGACATTCTAATATTTATTTAACAAAATTTAATTAAGCCCTTTGTATGTGCTGAATGAGAGAAAATATTTCCAGATCATATCTCTGATAAGAGACTTATATTTTGAATATATAAAGAACTTGGATAGCCCAATAATAAATGGATAATTAAACTCAATTTTAAAATGGACAAAGAGCCTGAATAGATATTTCTCTAAAAAGATGCAGGAAAGGTCAAAAAGCATATGAAAAGATGCTCAACACCACTATCTTTAAGCAACTACAAATTAAAACAAAAATGACATATCACTTCATGCCCCAAAGGATGGCAATAATAAAAAAAGACAAATAGTAACACGTATTGGTAAAGATGTAGGGAAATCAGAACCTTCAACACTGCTGGTGGGAATACAAAATGGCCTAGACATGCTGGAAGACAGTCTGTCTAACAATTCCTCAAAAGGTTAAGCAGAGAGTTACCATGTGTTCCAGCAGTTCCACTTCTAGGTAAGAAATGAGAATATATATCCACAGAAAATTTTGTCTACAAATGTTCATAGTAGCATTATTCATAATATCCGAAAAGAGGAAATGACCTGAATATCCATCAGTTGATAAATGAATAAACAGAATGTGGTATATTTATACAGTATAATATTATTCAACAATAGAAAGGAAAGAAGTATTAATACATGTACTTTGGGAGGCTGAGGCAGGAGGATCCCTTGAGCCCAGGAGTCTGAGACCAGTGTAGTCAACATGTAAGATTGTGTCTCTACAAAAAAGAAAAAAATTAGCCAGGCATGGTGGCATGGGCCTATAGTCCCAGCTATTCGAGAGGCTAAGGCAGCAGGATCTCTTAAGCCCCAGGGGTTGCAGCTGCAGTGAGCCATGACAGCACCACTGCATTCCAGCCTGGGAAAAAGAGTGAGATCCTATTTCAAAAAATAGTAAATTAAAAATAAAATTAAAAAAACTAATACATGTTATAACACGGATGAGCCTTGACAGCATTAAGCTAAGTGTCACAACAGACCACATACTGTAGGATTCCATTTACATTAAATTTCCAGAATAAGCAAATCCATAGCAACAGAAAACAGATTAGTGGTTGCCTAGGGAGGGATGGGGATCTGAGAGGGTAACTGCTAAAGGGTATGGTGTTTCTCTTGGGGAAGATGAACATTTTCTAAAATTGATTGTGATGATGGTTGTATAACATCCTGAACACATTTTTTAAAAACCACTGAATTGTACACATATGAGTGAATTGTTGGTATGTGAATTTTATCTCAACAAAGCTGTTATTAAAAAACAACAGAGAGAAAGGAAAAGCCAAAGACTCCACCACACCCATGAGGCCTCACATAATCTAATCCCAGTGACCTCTTGGAGCTCATCTCTACTGCTCTATCCCACCACCAGCTGCACAGACCACCTACCTGCTGCCCAAGCCTATAATATGTCAGAAGTGCTCTCACCTTGGGGTCCAGAGGTTCTACCTGATATTCACACAGCTTCTTTCTCAAAGTCTTGAGGCTTTGTTTAGCATCACCTTTGTACTGAGACCTCCCAGACCAATTTTGAATTTTATATTGCAATTCCCCAGCCCCTAAGTCCACCTAGTTCCTCATTTCCTTGCTTTGCTACCCTTTTGTTCCACAGGATATATCACCTGCAGATTCACTATGTAATCTACATCTTCATTAGGGTTGTTTGTAATGCCTGTCTCCCGCAGCGTAACATCACCCCATGTTCATCAGTGATTCATCAGTGAAACAGTATCAACCATTTATCACAGTGCCTGGCACATACAGAGAATCAATAAGCACTAATCAAATGAAAAAAAAAAAAAAAAA
>NW_016107544.1:1132469-1138847 GCF_001604975.1 Cebus imitator | reverse complement strand
AAAAAAAAAAAAAAAAAAGATTGCACAGTGTACCCAACTTGATTCAAGACTTGCTGAATTTACAATTTTCAACATGTAGTTCCAAATGCTTTAAAACATGCAAAAAAATAAGTAAAAGCATGTTGGATCTAACTTATTCTATCACTTTATCCATGTTATGATCAGATGCTCTTTTATATGCAATAAGAAAGAGATGTTCTTACAGTCATGAAAAAGCTCTCCATATCAACAACGTGAAAATGGTGTCTTTTATGGAAAGCAGTGCAGTATTTTATTTGTCTTTAAACCCCTGCGCATTTGGATATAACTTTAGAAAATATTTTTTTCTGAGGTAATTATCAGTTAACGTGGCAACCATTCTATCACTGGCTACTTTATATTACTTATTATTCTGCTTCACTGGTATGTGGAACTACTTCTACTTTGTTCAATTCATACACAATGCCTTCTTTCAGGTTACCTTTTGGTAAGCACTAAGATTAGTTAAGACACGAATATTGGAGGAAATGAACTATGAAAAATGCTTCTTTCACAGTTTTTCACAATATATTTGAAAAAAACATTTCAATGCATTTATTCAGACATGATTAGACTTTAAGGTTCTAGGAACAAAGATACGCAGTGAAAGACAACCAGTTTCACTGCATGAGAACAAAACACGTATTACCACCCACCACTGTGTCTAACACCACGTTCCAGTTTCTGGATCTTAACACTGAAGTTTGAATGCCCTCTAGATTATGGCATGACATTTAGCACCTAAGTATTTCTTTGTAAATCCCAAGTACTGCAATCCCAAAAATATTAAGTCATCAGCGTAAAATTCAATTAGAGTTCTAACATTACTGAGTCACAAGTAATCAGTATTGTGGTCAAGAAAAAACTTAAGGAATTATTAAAGGAAGGACAGTCAAGCAAATTCTGTTTTTTTGTTTCTAACTCAAGACTTTGGTTTCAAGGCTGTCTCTCTCCTTCAATGCTTTTCACATTGGACCTCAAGTGGAAGGCTTCTTAATTGGTCCTCAGCAATCCAGGCTTCAAAATCCTCGACATTTTCCAAGCAAGCCATGGCTGTTATTGACTCTAAGGCCTTTTGCCCATCACACTACCTGGTAGGCCCTTTCATTTTTTTTTTTTTTTCCTTCCAGTCAGTCTTTTCAAGGTTGACTCAAGTTTCCCTTCCTCCCTAAGATGTTCTTTAATCCCACTAACTGAATAAATGCCTTCCTTCTCTCTATGCTCTAGGACTTAACATCTTTATTCTCCTAATACATTGTGTATTTCTCTATAAAATGGAAGTATTTCAAATGTGTAAGCTTTGTTTAGTAATCCAGATCATAAGCCCACAAATAAAACAACTATGACAAACAAGCCTTTCTTATGTATATCACTAGCTGCGATGGTATGCAAAATAAAGATAAGCTGAATTCTTTTTTTTTTTTTTTTAAGTCTTTTCATTTTTATTACTTAAAGTTTCGTTTTTTATTTAGCTTTCTGACTCTGTGCTTGCGCCTTCAACACTTTCACAACGATTTTCTGCTCCTCGATAAGGAAAGCACGCTTGATCCTGTCACGAACACATTTAGCACACATGGAACCACCATAGGCCCTGCTGACATGTTTCTTTGTTTTGGACAATCTCATAAGAACTTTAGGTCTTACGGCACGAACCCCTCAAAGCCTGCCTGGGCACACACCACATGCTGATTTTGGTGCTTTCCCAACCTTCTTGGTATAAAGGTAAACAATTCTATTACCAGGGGTCCGGGACAGCCTAGTTTTGTTAGAGGCGGTATTGTAGGAAAGCCTACGTCGGTATGTCAAACGCTGGACCATTCTGAGTGCCTGCACACAACGTCCCCGTTAGAGTGATAAGCTGAATTCTTAAGGATGATGAGGAGGGACAGCAAGGTGGTGGAATAAAAGTTCCTCAGCTCCAGTCTATTTCATAGAAATCCAACTAGCAACCATTCACAGACAAGAATACCTTTGTGAATATTCCAGAACTTGGGAATGAGGCGGAGACATGCTCTTGGATCACAGAACTGACAAAAGTCACATTAGAAAAATAACAGAAATGGTTTCACGTTGACTGTACCATCCCTCCCACAAACCACCAAGTGCCACACAGAGAGGATGCCCCTGGGGCCATGGTTTCTATAGTGGGAAAGAGAACTAGGGCTGTATATGGAGCTTTCCCAGCATTTCAAGATGCTTGGCAGGAGGCCCACTTCTGCATCACCTTAAAAGGAACACTAAGAGTATCAGCAGGTCTAGGACATCTGAGATCAGCTAGAAACAAAGAAGGGAAAATGGGGTTCACAGCAACCTCTGCATTCTGGTCAGTGGAGACACCCAACCGGAGAGACCAATAAATAGTATCACTGAGCAGGAAGCATGGCTAACAGATTTGCCAAGCTCAAGTCCCTAACCAGATTTGCCACCAAGCCTCAAAGGTTGGCATACTTCCCCAGGCTGAGAGCCAAGCCCAAATCCCAGCATATCTGCAGAGCAGAGCATGTGGTCCAATCCAATCTTAGCAGTCATTTCTCCCGTCCAGCATTGGAGCCCAGTCTGAGGCACAGGCAGGGAGGCAAGCCTAGAACTACACATAACTGTGGGCATCACATCTGGCTTTGCCCATCTGAGTGGCTGGCTGAGAAGCAACCCCAGAGACCTTGCCAGCATTGAAGTCTGGCCCTCAGCCCCATCTTACTACAGATTTCAGGCATGAGTACCACTATGCTAGGAAATCCAGCCTGCAACCTTGCCTAATCAGAGGTTATCACAGAGCCCAGCCAGCAGCTGTGTTTGATTGTGCAGCCTAGCCAATGGTCTCACTGAACTTTGAAGCACAACTAGGAGCCACATCTGACTTCATTAAACAGGCAGCAGCCCGTCCTAACTAAAGAACCCAAAAGCAAGATCTGCTTGCTCATGGTCACTATCAGCTAGTCCACCCAGAATCCTAGGCTACACTAAATATTGAAAGTGTCCATCCCCACCAAAGGACATCTGCAAAGGCCAAAAGAGGTAGCATTCATCAAATGCACAGACACCAAGGCAAGGACACAAAGATTACAAAATATCAAGGAAATATGACACCACAAAAAGAAACTAACACAGCTCCTGCAAGGAACCCTAAAAATATGAAGGTCTATAAAATGACTGACAAAGAATTCAGAATAATCCTTCTAAGAAGATCATGAATGTATTAGTTTGTTCTTGTACTGCTAAAAAGAAATACCTCAGAGTGGATAGTTTATAAAGGAAATGAGGTTTAATTGGCTCACAGTGCCACAGGCTGTACAGGAAGCATGACACTACCATCTGCTCAGCCTCTGTGGAGGCCTCAGGAAATTTATAATCAAGGCAAAAGGCAACGTGGGGAAAAGGTGCATCACATGGCTACAGCAGGAGCAAGAGAGAGAGAGAATGAGGTCAAAGGTGCTACACACTTTTAACAACCAGATCTCATGAGAACTCCCTCACTATAACAAGAACAGCACCAAGGGGATGATGCTAAATCATTCATGAGAACCCACCCCCATCATTCAATCACCTCCAACCAGGTCCTAACTCCAAGATTGGGAATTACAATTTGAAATAAAATTTGGTTTGGGACATAGATCTAAACTATATCATTAGAATTATAAGAAAATATGGATAGAAAATTAAATGAAACTTGAAAAACAATATACAGACAAAAAATTTGACAAAGGAACAGAAATTATTTTAAAAAAATGGAAATCCTAGATATAACGAACACAATAACTAAACCAAAAAAATTGTATTGAAAGCTTGAACATCAGGCTCAAACAAATAGAAGAAAGAATCAGTGAGTTCAAAGATAGAACATTTAAAATTATCAAGTCACAGGAGCAAAAAGAAAAAAGAATAAAGAGGGCTTATAAAGATTATGGGATACCATCAAGAGACCAAACTTTCACATAATAGGAGATCCAAAGGAGAAAAGAAAGAAAAAAAGCATATCTAAGAAAATAATGGTTGAAAGCTTCCCAAATCTGGAAAAAGATTTCAATATCCAGGTACAGAAAATTCAGAGGTTATAACTGAATTTAATCCAAAGAGAGTTCTCACCAAGACACATCATAATCAATTACCAAAATCAAAAACAAACAAAGAATTCTGAAAACTATAAGAGATAAGATACATATCACATACAAGGGAGTTGCAACATGGCTATCAGCAAATTTCTCAGCAGAAACCCTGCCTGCCAGGAGATAGTGGGAAGATATATATTCAAAGGACTGAAGGAGAAAAGCTGCCAATCAAGAATTCTCTACCTGGCAAAGTTATTCTTCAGAAATAAGAGAGAAATAAAATCTTCCCCTACCTCTATATTCCCCACAAAATACGGGAGGTCATCACCATGAGACTTGCCTTATGGGAATTACAAAAAGGAGTTATTTAAGTTGAGAAGCAGTCACTTTCATGTGTTAATAACATAAAACATGAAAGTAAAAAACTACAATAAATTGTTAAGGGAGGCTAAGTGCAGAGGCTCATGTCTGTAATCCCAGCACTTTGGGAGGCTGAGGAGGGCAGATCGCTTGAGCTCAGGAGTTCAAGACCAGTGCCTGGGCAACATAGTGAAACCCCATTTCTACTAAAAATACAAAAATTACCTGGGCACAGTTGTACGTGCCTGTAGTCCCAGCTACTTGGGAGGCTGAGGCATGAGCATCACTTTAGCCTGGGAGGCAGAGGTTGTGGTGAGCTCAGATTACAATACTGCACTACAGCCCAAGTGACAGATGAAGGCTCAGTCTCAAAAAAAAAAAATTGTTAAAGGATACAAATTATAAAAAGATGTAAATTGTGAAATCAAAAACATAAAATTAGGGAAGAATAGAAGTGTAGAGTTTTTTATATGCAATGAAGTTATTATTATCTTGAGGTAGACTGCTATAAGTAGAATTTCTATGTAAGCCTCATGGTAACTACAAAGTAAAAATCTATAGTAGTTGCACAAAACATAAAAAGGATTCAAAGCATATCACTACAGAACATCATCAAATTGCAAAGGAAGATAGCAAATGAGGAAGAAAAAAAACAATTAATCTATAAAACAACCAAAAATGGATTACAAAATAGCAGTACTGAGTCCTTACCTATCAATAATTACTTTGAACATAAATGAACTAAATTCTCCAATCAAAAGACATAAAATAACGGTATAAAAAACAAAACTCAACTGTACATTTCCTACAAGAGACTCATGTCATGTTTATGGACACAAATATACTAAAAGTGAACGGACAGAAAAGATATTTCATGCAAACAGAAATGAAAAGAGAGCAGGGGTAGATATATTTAAACTGGATAAAATAGAGTGTATTAGTCTGTCCTCACACTGCTATGAAGAACTACCCAAGACCAGGGTAATTTAAAGGAAAGAGGTTTAACTGGCTCACAGTTCAGCATGGCTGAGGAGTCCTCAGGAAACTTACAATTATGATAGAAGGAAAAAGGGAAACAAGGCACCTTCTTCACAGGGTGGCAGGAGGGAGTGAGTGCAAGAAGGAAAATGCCAGATACTTATAAAACCATCAGATCTCATAAGATTAACCCACTATCAAGAAAACAGAATGGGAGAAACCACCCCCATGATCCAATTACCTCCACCTGGTCCCACCCTTCACATGTGGAGATTATGAGGATTACAACTTGAGGTGACATTTGGGTGGGGACACAGAGCCATGCCACATCATAGAATTTAAGTCAACACTGTAAAATAAGAAACAGAAAGGCATCATATAGTGATAAAGAGTTCTATTCATCAAGAGGGTAAAACAATTACAAATATATATGCACCCAACATAACAGCACCTAAATATATAAAGCAAATATTCACAGATATGAAGGAAGAGATAAACTGTAATTCAATAACAGTAGAGGACTTCAATACCACACTCTCAGCAGTAGAAAGATCATCCACATAAAACATCAATAAGGAAACATCAGATTTAAACCACACTTTTAGGGCAAAATGCACCTAAGAGACATATGCGCAGCATTCCATCCAACAGCAACAGAATACACGTATGTCTCAAGTACACATGGAATATTCTGCAGAATACATAATATGTTGGGCTACAATACAAGTCTTACCAAATTTAAGAGGATTCAAATAATGCAAGGTGTCTTTTTCAATCATAATGGCATGAAGTTAAAAATCAGTAACAGGAGAAACCTTGGAAAACTCACAAATATGTGAAAAATAACATATTCCTGAACAACAAATAAGTCAAAAAATTTTTTTTAACTTGAGGCAAACAAAAATGGAACACAGGATAAGAAAACTTACGGTATATAGCAAAAGCAGTTCTACAAGGGAAATTAAAGGCAAAAAAA
>NW_016107544.1:1115637-1132364 GCF_001604975.1 Cebus imitator | reverse complement strand
AAAAAAAAAAAAAAAAAAGAAATAGAGACTAGAAAAACAATAAAAAAAGATCAATGAAACTAAAGTTAGTTTTTCAAAAAGATAAAATTTATGAAACATTAACTGGACTAAAAAAAAAGAGAAGACTCAAATAAATAATATCAGAAATGAAAGGGCAGACTTTAAAACCGGTAATATAGGAACACAAAGACAAGAGAGTATTATGAACCATTATACACCAAAAAATGGTATAGCCTAGGAAACCGATTAATTCCTACACATATAGAATCTACCATGACTGAGTCATGAAGAAACAGAAAATCTGAACAGACCAGCAATGGGTAAGGAGACCGAATCATTAACAAGAAACTTCTCAACAAAGAGAAGCTGAGGATGTGATGGCTTCACTGCTGAATTCTACCAAACATAAGAACTAATACCAAATCTGCTCAAGCCTTCCCAAAAAAGCTGAAATGGAGGGAATACTTCAAAACTCATATCATGAGGCCAATGTTACCCTGATACCAAAAACACAAAAGGACACAAGAAAAGAACATTACAGGCCAATATCTCTAATGAACATAGATGCAAAAATCCTCAATAAAATACTAGCAAAAAATCCCCTGAATTCAACAATGCATTAAAATAATCAGCAAACCATGATTGAGTGGAATTTATCCCTGGGAGGCAAGCATGTTTCAACATATGCAAATCAATAAATGTGATACAGCATATTAATAAAATGAAGAATAAAAATCATACGATTATCTCACTAGATGCAGAAAAATAACTTGCCAAAATTCAACATCATTTCAGAATAAAAACAACAAATTAAGTGTAGGAAAAAATACACCATAACATAATAAAGACCATGTATGACAAGCCCACAGGTAAACTCCCACTCAATGGTGAAAAACTGAAAGCTTTTCTTCTAAGATCTAAAATTAGACAAGGAAGTCCACTCTCAACACTTATTTTCAACATAGCACTGGAAGTCCTAGCCAGAGTAATTTGGCAAGATAATGGGGGGAAAAAGCATCCTAATAGGTAAGGAAGAAGTACAATTGTCTCTGTATGCTGATGATGTAACCTATGTATAGAAAACTAAGGATTCCACCAAAAAATCAAACTGATAAATGAATTCAGTAGGGTTGAATAAAATCAACATTCAAAAATCATCTGTGTTTCTATACAGTAGTAACAAACTATTCAAAAAGAATTTTTTTTTGAGACAGAGTCTTGCTCTGTTGCCCAGGCTGGAGTGTAATGGCATTATCTCAGCTCACTGTAACCTCTACCTCCAGGTTCAAGTAATTCTCCTGCCTCAGCTTCCCAAGTAGCTGGGATTACAGGTGCCCACCACCACAAAAATACAGCTAATTTTTGTATTTTTAGTAGAGACAGGGTTTCATCATGTTGGTCAGGCTGGTCTCGAACTCTTGACCTCAGGTGACTCACCTGCCCTGGCCTCCCAAAGTGCTGGGATTACAGGCATGAGCCACCACTCCTAGCCCAAAAAATAAATTTTTAAGAATCTCATTTATAATAGCAATAAAAATAAAATAATTAGTATACATTTATCCAAGGAGGCAAAAGAGTTATACACTGAAAGTTATAAAACATCAATGAAAGAAATTAAGGAAAACATGAATAGCCAGATATCCTGTGTTCTCAGATCAGAAGACTTAATAGTGTTAAAATGCCCATACTACCCAAAGCAATCTACAGCATCAAGCAATTCCTATCAAAGTACCAATGTGATTTCTCACAGAAATAGAAAAAACAATCCTAAAATTTGTATGGAACCACGGAAGACTCCAAATAGCCCAAGCAATATTGAGAATAAATAAATAACAACAACAACAAAGCTGGAAGCATCACACTACCTGACATCAAAATATACTAGAAAATGACACTAATCAAAACAGCATGGTACTGGCACAAGAGCTGATACATTAGCCAGAGAAACAGAATAGAATTCAGAAAAAAACTCACGCATTTATAGACAACTGATTTCAACAAAGGTGCCAAAATCACATGGTAGGAGAAAGGATGGTCTCTTCAATAAACGATATTGAGAAAACTGGTCATCCACACACAGAAAAAATGAAGTTGGGTTTTTATCTCACACCATATACAAAAAATATACTCAAAATGGATTAAAGACTTAAACATAATAGTTGAAGCTGTAAAACTAGCAAAAAATAAAGGGAGAAAGCTTCCTGACATCAGTCTTAGCAAAGATTTCTTGGATATGACAATAAAAGCACAGGCAGCAAAGGCAAACACTGACTAATGGGATTACATCAAACTAAAAAGTTTCTGCACAGCAAACTAAACAATCAACAAAGTAAATAAACAATCTACAGAATGAAAAAAAAAATATCTGCAAACCATACATGAGATAAGGGATTGATATGCAAAATATATAAAGAATACAAATAACTCAATAGCAAGAAAAATAAATTGGTTAAAAAACAGGCAAAGGACCTAACCAGCTATTTCTCAAAATAAGACGTAAAAATGGCAAACGAGTTGATGAAAAAAAATACTCTACATCACTAATTAGGGAAATGTCAGTTCAAACTGCAATGAGGTATCACTTCACACCTGTTAGAATGGTTTTTATCAAAAAGATGAAAGATAAGTGCTGCTGAGGATGTGGAGAAAAGGGAACGCTTGTACACTGTTGGTGGGGATATAAATTAGTATAACCACTATAGAAAATGTATGGAATTTCCTCAGACAACTAAAAATAGAACTACCATTTTTTTGATCCAGCAGTCCCACTACTCAGTATAAATCAAAGGAATTAAAATCAAAATTTCAAAGAGATATATACACTCCCATGTCACTGCAGCATTATTCACAATGGACAAGATATGGAATCAACCTACATATCCAACTGAAGGATAAAGGGATAAAGAAAATGTGATATGTATACACCGTGGAATACTAGTCAGTCTTTAAAAAGAAGGAAATTCTGTCATTTGTGACAGCATCAATAAACTTGGAGGACATTGTATTAAGTTAAATAAGCCAGGCACAGAAAGACGAAATGGCATGATCTCACCTAAATGTGGAATCTAAGAAAGTCAAACTCAAAAGTAGGCAGTACAATGGTGGTCAGGAGGCTGGGTGAGGGTGAGAAAAGGGAATTGGGGAAATACTGTTCAAAGGCTACAAAGTTTCACTTAGGCAAGAAGAATACGTTTTAGTGATCAACTGCAGAGCACAGTGACTATAGTTAATAATAGTGTATATTTCAAAATTAGTAAGAGAGTATATTTCAAATATTCACCACAAAAAACAGGTAAGTGAGGTTATGGCTATGTTAATTGGCTTGTTTTAATCATCTACATTGTGTGTGTGTGTGTGTGTGTGTGTGTGCATTTTGATATATATATATATATATATATAATTATCACATTGTATCCCATAAATATATACAATTATGATTTATCAATTAAAATTAAAATTATTTGGGATATTAAAAAAATCTTAAGGATGACTGGAATGGTAAGCAAAAGCAATAGGGGAACTAAAAAGAAGATAAATCAAGGATGGGAGATGTGATATATTTGGTATTTTTAGGATAAATCTACATATAAAATTGGTTTTTGGTTCTTTTACTTTGGGCTAGTTGAAATGTTAATAATAAATAATAAATGTTAATATATTTAAAATGTTAAACATTTAAAGACTTATAATACAAGAACTTTATGTACTCAAAGTTGGTAAAAATAGGTTAACTTCTATCTAAATCATTTAAAACACATGAAAAGGCTTTTATACCAAAACAATTTTAAAAATTCAAAGTAAATAACAATTTCATAACAAAACAAACTACATGTTATTCTAGAGCATACTGACCGAAAACGCCAGACCCCATTCCATTCTCTTTTCACAATTTAACAAAAATTGAAAAATCCTCTTATGAAACAGTTTATAGAAAAACACAGCGTTCTTGGTTGCCATAGATGCAAAACATTCTGCTTCATTATACCTCATTCCATATTCCATTCAACTTCCAGTAAAAATAAATAAATAAAGGAAGCTCTTTTATTGTGTAACTCAGGCTTCAAGAGAACCTAAGATTAAGACCTAGTGGCGAAAAAAGGTACAGAAAAGGGCTTGAGTGCATTTCTGTGGCTGTTTAGTGTTAAAAGGTAATTAACTGTGATGGAGTTTTGTTTGTTTTGTTTTTGAGACAATGTCTCATTCTGTGGGCCAGGCTGGAGTGCAGTGGTGTGATCTTGACTTAATGCAACCTCTGCCTCCCGGTTGAAGTGATTCTCCTGACTCAGCCTCCCGAGTAGCTGAGATTACAAACAGGCGTGAGCCATCGCACCCGGCCTGAAGTGTATTAGATTTTCTTGATATGGTGCCTCAAGTATTATTTTTTTGTATATGTAAGAGAAAGCCCAGGTATCCATAGGCTTAACCGGGGTCCCCAGCCCCTGGGGCCATGGACTGGTACTGGTCCTTGGCCAGTTAGGAACGCTGCATACAGCAGGAAGTGAGTGGCAGGGTGAGTGAGCATTACCACCTAAGATCAGTGGTGGTGGTAGATTTCCATAGGAGTCCAAACCCTATTGTGAACTGTGCATGCTTGGGATCTAGGTCGTGCACTCCTTATGAGAATCTAATGCCTGATAATCTGAGGTAGAACAGTTTCATCCCAAAACCATCCTTCTGGTCAGTGGAAAAGCTGTCTTCCACAAAATTGGGTTACCTAGTGCCAAAAAGGTTGGGTGCCTGTGGTTTAAATAGTATAGGTGATTTTTTTTTTTTTTTTCCTCATGTAACAAAAAGTTCAGAAGTAGTCTGCTACATCGGCAGCTCAAAGATGGCAGGGTAAAGGTCACTGCAATTCAACCTTCTCCTAGTGGTTGCAAAATGGTTTCTGTAGCTTTACACATCTGGAAAAGGCAGGGTAGAGGGTGAAGAGTAAAGACTGAAGGGCAAAGGGTATCAGCTGGGTTGAACCTCCTTTTAGGGGCTTTCCTGCAAGTTCCTGCCAACAGCAAATTTATTATTCTATTTGCATCTCAACTCATTTGAACTACATGAAATGTCCAGTTCCATCTGCAAGGTAAGAGTATAGTTTTAAAACTGTGTCTCATGTTGCCCTAAATAAAATCAAGGTTCTGCTACTAAGAAAGTAGGAATACTGGACGAGCATCTGGCAGTCTCTATCAGATGGTGTCATAATAAGTCATTGCTCTTTCTCAAGTAAAGTACTATTGTGTTATTGTATGCCAAGTAATTTGACATAAAGAATTCATATTATACAATTATGCAATTATATATAAATATGCAATTCAAAATATATTTTGTTATATTTAATACATATTTAAAGTGTAAGAAACAATCCTTCAAATATTTTCACATGTAGCTAGATAGATACATAGATATGAATATATAGGAAGGCTGGAAGACAGATATAAATGGCAGAAAGACAAACATTTATTTCTGTGCCTGACTAAAAAACCAGTGGGAACTAATGTTCTCAACAAGGAAAATCAATGACCATGTTAACTGATCATACCTGTGGTTCATTTGTGAAAGATAATCGTGAATTGATATAAGAAAGACAACATGTCTTATATGTATGTTAGTGTGGGTGAAGAAAAGTATGAAATAGGAGAGATAGGAAATGTAGAAATATTTCTAGACACTTAACTACATTACTAACACCATAACAGTTTACCCAAACAAAATAACAAGACTAACGTATCTATTTGCTTGTCTGAAAAGGATTATATTCCTCCTTCACTTATGAAGTTTACTTGGCCAGATATGAAACTCTGTGTTGGAAATTCTTTAAGAATGTTGAATGTTGGCTTCTGGCTTGTAGAGTTTCTGCTGAGAGGTCTACTGTTTATCTTGCCTTTGTAAGTGACCTGGCCTTTCTCTCTGGCTGCCCTTAACATTTTTTCCCATCATTTCTACCTTGGAGAGTCTGAAGATTATGTGTCTTGCAGTTGATCCGCTCACGGAGTATCTTACTAGGGTTCTCTGAATTTCCTGAATTTAAATGCTGGCCTGTCTTGTTATGTTGGTGAAGTTCTCCTGGATGATATCCTGAAGTATATTTTCCAACTTGGTTTCTTTCTCCCCATCTTTTTCAGGCACACCAATCAGTCATAGATTTGGTCTTTTTACATAATCCCATAGTTCTCAGAAGTGTTGTTCATTGCTTTTCATTCTCTTTTCTCTAATCTTTTCTGCCTGTCTTACTTCAGCAAGATAGTCTTCGAGCTCTGAAATTCTTTTCTCTGCTCAGTCTACTTGGTTATTGAAACTTGCCATTGCATTGTGAAGTTCTATGCAGCCATAAAAAAGGAATGAGATCATGTCCTTTGTGGGGACACGAATGGTGTTGGAAGCCATTATCCTCAGCAAACTAACACAGGAACAGAAAACCAAACACTGCATGTTCTCACTTATAAACGGGAGCTGAACAAAGAGAACACATGGACACAGGGAGGGGAGAGCATCAGGATAAATAGCTAATGCATGTGGGGCTTTATACCTAAGTGATGGGTTAAATATGCAGCAAACCACCATGGCACATGCGTACCTATGTTACAAACCTGCGTGTCTTACACATGTATCCCAGAATTAAAATCAAATTAAACTTTTTAAAAAATCCATTAATGAATTAATGTATTCCTCCCTACTCAAAGCACTGCCCCCTTATTTCATTATTCTACTACTTTCAGATTATCTGCTTTCATATATCTTTAGAATCATATTTCTTTATTAATACAAGAAAAGGAATAAAGTTAAATGGGTTATTACTGCAGTTATTTTCATGAACACCATAATCATTGCAGAATATCACTAATGTTTTGGAAACACAGTTAAAGAAATTAAAACTTTTTTTTTGAGAAAGGGTCTTGCTCTATTGCTCAGGCTAGAGTGCAGTGGTGGGACCATAGCTCACTATAACCTCAAATTGCTGGGCTCCAGTAATCCTCTTACCTCAGCCCCTGGAGTAACTGGGACCATAGGTCCATGCCATCTTACTAACTTTTTTATTTTTTGTAGAGATGGGGGGGTCTCCCCATGTTTCCCGGGCTGACTCCTGGGCTCAAGTGATTGTCTCACCTCACCCTCTCAAACGTTCTGAGTCACTATGCCTGGCCAAAACGCCTTCTTGTATATTAAAATAATAAATTCCTTTTGGACAGGTATTAACATTCTAAAAAACCTTTTACTGACACATAATATACCTAAAGAAAAGTGAATTTGAGAAAATTCATCTATGTCGTATCTCAGAAGCCATTGCCTCTCCATCCAAGAATAACTTGCATTCACTAATTTTGCTTGGTTTTGTTTCTAACATAAATGGATTCATAAAATACAAACTGTTTTGATCACCAGGCAAGAAGGGTAGGAGTGGACTTCCAGCAGTCCTAAAGCAGAGGGGCCTGACTGTTAGAAGGAAAATTAAAAAAAAAGAAATAAATAACTTCAACATCAACCAAAAGTACAACTACTCAGAGACCCCATCTGAAAGTCAACAACTACAAAGACCACAGGGAGATAAATCCACAAAGGTGGTAAGAAACCAGTGCAAAAAGGATAAAAACACCCAAAACCAGAATGCCTCTCCTCCTCCAAGGGATCACAACTCCTCACCAGCAAGGGAACAAGACTGGATGGAGAAGGAGGATGAATTGACAGAAACAGGCTTCAGAAGGTGGGTAATAACAAACTTCTCTGAGCTAAAAGAACATGTTCTAAACCAATGCAAAGAAACTAAGAACCTTGAAAAAAGGTTAGGCGAAATGCTAATGAGAATAAACAGCTTAGAGAAGAATATAAGGACTTAACAGAGCTGAACAACACAACATGAGAACTTTGCGAAGCATACACAAGTTTCAATAGCCGAATTGACCATGCAGAAGAAAGGATATCAGAGACTGAAGATCAACTCAATGAAATAATACGAGAAGGCAAGATTAGAGAAAAAAGAGTGAAAAGAAATGAACAAAGTCTCCAAGAAATATGGGATTATGTGAAAAGACCTAATCTACATCTGATAGGTGTACCTGAATGTGACAGAGAGAATGAATCCAAGCTGGAAAATGCTCTTCAGGATATTATCTAGGAGGACTTCCCCAACCTAGCAAGGCAGGCCAACATTCAAGTCCAGGAAATACAGAGAACACCACAAAGATATTCCTCAAGAAGACTAACCCCAAGGCACATAATCGTCAGATTCACCAGAGTTCAAATCAAGGAAAAAATGTTAAGGGCAGCCAGAGAGAAAGGTCAGGTTACCCACAAAGGGAAGCCCATCAGACTCACGGCAGATCTCTCTGCAGAAACCCTACAAGCCAGAAGAGAGTGGGGGCCAATACTCAACATCCTTAAAGAAAAGAATTTTCAACCTAGAATTTTATATCCAGCCAAACCAAGCTTCATAAGCGAAGGAGAAATAAAATCCTTTATGAACAAGCAATGCTAAGAGATTTCATCACCACCAGGCCTGCCTTACAAGAGCTCCTGAAAGAAGCACTAAACATAGAAAGGAACGACCAGTACCAGCCACTCCAAAAACGTACCAAATGGCAAAGAGCATCGACACAATGAAGAAACTGCATCAACTAATGTGCAAAACAACCAGCTAGCATCAAAATAGCAAGATCAAATTCACACTTAACAATATTAACCTTAAATGTAAATGGGCTAAATGCCCCAATCAAAAGACACAGACTGACAAATTGGATAAAAAGTCAAAACCCATCAGTGTGCTGTATTCAGGAAACCCATCTCACATGCAAGGACATACATAGGCTCAAAATAAAGGGATGGAGGAAGATTTACCAAGCAAATGGAGAGCAAAAAAAAGCGGGAGTTGCAATCCTAGTCTCTGATAAAATGGACTTTAAACCAACAAAGATAAAAAGAGACAAAGAAGGGCATTACATAGTGGTAAACGGATCAAGGCAACAAGAAGCGCTAACGATCCTAAATATATACGCACTCAATACAGGAGCACCCAGATACATATAAGTTATCCAATTGTATTATTGTTCAAGATTGCCTTCAGTTTGCATTTCATATACATCTTGAAATCAGCTTGGGAGTCCCTCTCTGTTCCCCAAAATGGCACTGTTAAGATTTTGATTTTTTAATTTTTTTTTATTTTTAAGATTTTGATTTTTATAGTTATGGTGATTCTACAGATTTGAGAGCTGCCATTTTTATAACATGGAGACTTCAATTTCATACACATGACATACCTCAACTTATTCAGGTCTTCTTTAGTTTCTCTCAGTAACATTTTCTAGTTTCAGAACAGAGACCTTGTGCATCTTTTGTTAGATTGTTCTTGGGTCAGTGATGCTTTTTGATACTATTATAAATGGCATCTTCTTCAAGATTTATTTTGTATTTGTGCAGGTAGGTAGGAATAAAATTTATTTATAAAATGTATTTGTACATTTGTATACAAAATTTGTTTGTATATTTATCTATATTTAGTGACTAAGTTCATTACCACTCACATTTTAACAAGTAAACATTTTAAGAAACTCATAGTCACACAAAGATGTCACAATTCAAATAAATGCATAACTCATTGGGCTACCTTAGATGACTCTCCTTTCTGTTCTCCTAATGACCTATGAACTCTACTAGTCACGTCCTCTATTATAATCACACACCTTTATGCATTGGTCTACCACACAAGCCACAAACATGCCAATAAATAATCTGTGTATTCCAAGAATCTACAACAGTGGCTAGTATAGAGCAGGTATTCATAAATTTTTTATGAATAAAGGAAAGAAAAAATCCAGTCTACCGAATCCTTTGGCCGTAAGTCAATAAAACAGTCCCTGTATTAAAAAATAACAACGTTACTATTTTCACAAATCAGCCAAGTGGAGAAATAATGACATGTTTTCAAACCTGATGTTCTCAGTAGATGATTATTTTGGTTATTTTGTTTCTGCGAAAGAGATTAGTCACTGATGAATATTAGTAGGAAAAGGCTTTACTTACTATCCAATTAAGCACTTAAAGATACAAGTTTTCTTTTAAGTGTCTTGTTTATTTTTTGTTTTTCAAAGCCAAATACTTTGTTCTTTGAAAGCTGTCATTCAGAATTCATTAATTATCACAATAGCATCTATGTAAACATTTAAGGGCATTCTAAAATTTTACCTCTGCTACCTAATCTTATTTAAAGACAATTATTTAATAGAGACATTTCTCCATTATTATCAATAATTAACTGAGAGAAAATACTTCTATTTATATTGGGTCTCTTGTTATCATAAAAGTCATCTTAAAAAGCTTATTTAAAATTACATCAGCTAATATGAGCCTAAAAGGACAAGAAGACAAAGGTCTTGTATGATGATTGGTTTTGTTCTTTAAGTCTATTTCTTATCTGATGACACATAATGACACAAACATATCCAGATGGCACTCTTGCTTCCTTGTAAGTTGATAATTCTTTTTGTTAATTCAACAGAAATAATAGGATGATGCACTTAAACTTAAAATCTCTAAGAATGCAAGGAACTGGCCAGCCAGTTTCAGTTGTGTTAGAAACCAGGATAAACCCTACTCGTCAACAGCAATGCTTTTCAGAACTTTGTTTTCATTACAAACTAGTGGGTTTTCCAGGTATAAAGTTAGCATCATACACCTAATGACTGTTAAAAAGAAAAGGAGTAGAATTTAAAGTCAGATATTTAGCAGCAAATATCACTTAATAAGGATGTACTTTCAAGACGAGAAAAATAAATGAGGAAAGTCAAGTGGCTAGTGGAAGCCCCTGGAGGAAGTAGTTAGCTGACATTCACACAGTTGGTATACAAGATGTTAAAGATTTATTTTAGAATTGCTGCTCATACTTCAAAGAACATAGCTGTCTTTTTCAGTCATTTATTTTTTTCACAGAGAATTGGGAAATATAGAACACTATTTCTTTGAAAAATATGATTATATATACACATAGAAATAATTCTAACAACAATTTTCCCAATTAAAATATGTATATTTTACACAATTAGTTGCTGACAGCTAAACTTATAATAAATTTCACCGTTTCAGTATAAATTAGGTTATTATTTAAGCAATGTTAAATGAAATAAATTGTTCTTCAAAGCGAAAGAAACAGTGTGCAGCAATCTTTTTAAAGTTTAAGTCTGTTACATTTTGTCTCATGGGCCTCATTTTTGAAACAGCAATTCCCTTTCTAAAACAAACTAAAAGCTTTTATTTTTTAATTCAAAATCCCACTGTCTGCAATCTGCAGCAGTTTCCAAATGGAAAAAGATGCCCTACAGCTCTGCTGGCTTTTACACAAAATATTTCTGTAAGAAGAGAAAAGCAGTTCAAAACAAGAACAGAAAATGAGGACTTGCAAATATAGACTATGGCAAAATCTAAACACATTATTTCCAAATAATGAATCTGCTAATTGATTTTTCTTTTAGAATCTGAGCTATATCAGATTCATGTTTTTTAAATCAACTGATAATCTGGAATCAAAGACACAATTTACCATGTTTTGACATATTTTAATATTTTAACATTTGTTCAAATTTTCCATGTAAGAATTACTTGATTTGAGAATGAGCCTAACTATAAGGATTCTGTTCTAAATGGTGTCCCTTATTACTACACTCACACCAAAGTGCTTTCTGTATTTCAGAAACCAAATTGCACTTGGCAAAACTATGTATAATTAAAACCACTGAAGAACATTTCTTCAACGGAAGACAATCAAGAGTTTCCCGTTCATTGGTTACTGTTTCTATTCGCTTTCAAAGAGTCTGAATCTAGGACGCTAGACAGAAGCCTGGTAAGGGCCTCTCAGAAAGATGGGACACAGGAATCAGGTATGTGGGGGAATTTGGGGGATCCTAGAGGCATGCACCAAATTGGGCTATTCATTGGATCATTTAACCAGTCCACAGTGATGTAATACCAAGAAGGCAGGAACACATGAACTCTTAGGTAAAAAAGGAGACTCAAATAGGTCTGGCAGAATTGAAGAAGTAAGATTGAGTACAGACCATGAGCCAGGCATTCAACAGAACAGTCAGAGGTGATATGAGGCCTGGACCAATTGAAAGGGTAGTTCCAGGACCAGTTCCACAAATGGGATCTTTCATCCCTGGTTATCCTTATCTGGTAACCGTCTCATTTTGTCCAGATGGGGTTCTTAAGGTTTCTGAGACTATATTATCTACAGGGATTTCAGTTCTCCCACAGAAATAGGAGATTCCTTTTTTAACTTAAAAAATTGTTTCTACATTCCCTCCAATTTTTTGACATATATTTTCTAAATTTTCCTCATTAATAAATAACATCACAATAAACATCCTTTGGCACACATCTCGCACACTGTATGTTTGAAAAATAAGTCTTAGAAGTAGAATCAACAGGTAAATGGAGACACAGTATTAAAATCCTCCAAAATGGTTATATGACTTTACATGCCCAGCAGAAATGCATGTCACTACCTGTTTCCTTAGGCCTTCATGAATTTCTATATATATATATTAGGTGGAAAACAGCTTCTTGCTCTTTCAATTTTTTTTAAACTTTACTAGTGAAAAGAAATATTTCTTATTGTCAATTTCTACCAAAAATTACATTGAAATTTTGAAAGAAATTGCATTGAATTTATAGGTCGACTATAAGAGAATTACCATCTTGAGTTTTCTAATCATGAACAAAGAATAACTCTTCACTTACTTAGGTCTTTTTAATATTTCTCTCAGGAATATTTTGCTTTCAATGCTTAAGTCTTCAACTTATTTTATTAGTTATAAATATTTTATTCTTTTTGATGTTATTGTGAATTAAATTGCTTTCTTAATTTCATCATTTTCAAATATTTCACTGCTAGTATATAAAAGTTTGATTTTTATATATTTTATCCTGTAAGCTTGTTTAAATCATGTATTAGTTTTAGTATATCTTTAAAAAATTTTGTGGGATTTTCACTATACAGGATCATAATAACGGATACATTTGTACTTCTTTCTTTCCATTCTGGATACATTATTATTATTATTATTATTATTATATTATTTTGCCTTCGTGCACTAGCTAGAACTTCCAATACAATGTTTAATAAAAGTGGCATAAGCAGACATCTTTGCCTTGTTCTTAGGAGAAATGGAATTAAATCTTTCAACATTAATTTTATTAGCTGTGGAGTTTTCATAGATGTCCTTTATTAGGTTGAGCAAATTTGCTTCTAGTCCTAATTTGCCAAGAATTTTTAAAATTATAAATGGTGTTCAACTTTTTCAAATGGTTCTTCAGCCTTTATGAAGAGGATCATGTGACTTTTTCCTTTATTCTATTAATATGCTGTATAACCTTAATTGATTTCCTAATGTTAAAACAATCTTGGATTCCTGCTACAAATCCTACTTGGTTGTGGTGTATAATTGTTTGTATATGTTGCTAGATTCAATATACCAAAATCTCATGAAGGGCTTTTGTGACTATGTCCATGACAGGTATCAATCTTTGATATCACATTAATATTGGCCTCACAGGATCAACTGAGAAGTATTCCTTCTTCCTCAATATTCTGAAAGAGTTTTCATAGAATAAAAATTATTTCTTCTTTAAATAGTTGATGTAATTCACCAGTGAAGCCATTTGTCTTAGACTTTTCTTTGTAAGAGTATTTTTAATCAGCAATTAAATTTCTTATTATAGTTTAATTCAGATTTTCTTTTCTTGGGACAGTTTTGATAATTTGCATCTTTCTAGAAATTTGTCCATTTATCTATGTTGCATAAATTGCTGCTATACAAAGTTTTTAGTAATATCACTTTGTAATCCTTTCATGTTCTATAAAATCAATAGTGGTATCCTATCCTTTGATGCCCAACTTTGGCAATTTCTAATACCTCACTTTTATGATTTGTTTGTCAATCAAGCTAAAGTTTGTCACTTTTGTTGATCTTTTCAAAGAACCAGTACTTGGCTTCATTAATTTTCCATATTTTTATATATTTAAACCTTAGCTTTCTGTTCTTAATCTTTTTTTCCCCCTTTCTTCTACTTGCTTAGAAGCTTGCTTTCTTCTTTTTCTGGTTTCATCAGGTGAAGTTTAGGTTACTGATTTGAGAATTTTATTTTTGGATACAGATGTTTAAAGCTATAAATTTTTCTCTAAGCACTGCTTTAGCTGCATTCCATAATCTTGATATGCCATATTTTTGTTTTAATTCAGTCTAAAATATTTTCTAATTTCCCTTGTAATACCTTCTTTGACCCATCAGTTATTTAAAACTGGGTTATTTATTTTCCAAATATGTGAGGATATCCCAGATCTTCCTTTGTTGTTTACTTCTAATTTATTATTGTTGAGGTCAAAGAACATACTTCGTATTTCAATCCTTTTAAATTTGAGACTTGTCTTGTATCCAAGCATATGGCTATCCTGGAGAATGTTCCATGAGTGCCTGCAGTCATGGGTGGGGTGATTTAAATCATCACCCAAGTCTCAGACTCACCCATGAGTGGCACAAGCACAAACAGATCCAAAGAGCACAGCAAAGACTTTGAAACTTAACTGAAGCTGGAATCCACCCACAGAAGATGAGACAAGACTTTCTCTCTGAAAAGAACTGGGAATTCTAACAGGACTCAGAGATTACAAAACATTCAATATAGACTCTTCTGCTTCCATATTCTTTCATTCAGTGGGATTTTGAGATCCATCCATGCGGTTGTATTAATAATTCATTCCTTTACACTGCTAAGTAATATTTCATTGCATATACCGTGTTTTGTTTAACCTTTCACCTTTTGAGGAATATTTTAGTTTTGAGTGTTTGTGAACAAATCTGCTGTCAGTATTTGTGCGCTAGCTTTTGTCTGGGCATGTCTTTCTCTTGGTTAAATACATAGGAATGGAATGACTGATGTGGTCATTGTGTATTTAGCATTTTAAGAAAATTGGCAGTTTTCTAATGGGGCTGTACTATTTTACGTACCCATCAGCAGTGTATAAGAGCTTCAACTGTACCACATCTTTGTCAGCACTTGGCATTGTCAACCCGTCTTTATCATCTTAGTCATTCTATTGAACGTGTAGTGGCATCTCATTTCGGTTTTTGATTTGCATTTCTCTGCTGAATGATGATGATATTGAGCATCTTTTCATGTGGTTATTAGTCATCTGTATATCTTCTTCGGTGAAGTGTCTATTCAAATCTTTTGACTATTTTAAATTGGGTTGTCCTTTTATTATTGAGTTGTAAGATTTCTTTTATATTTTAGATGCAAGTTCTTTGAAATACATGTATTATAACTCTCATCTTCCATTTTCTGGTTTGCCTTGTTTTCATTTTTTTTTTTAATTTAATTTATTTTTAAAAATTTCTTTATTTTACTTTAGGTGCATACAATATCTGGCATTTCTCCCCATGTTATCCCTCTCCACTGTCTCTCCCCTATCCCCTCAACTGCCCCCAGGGTGTGATGTTCTTCTCCCTGAGTCCATTTGTTCTCACTGTTCAACACCCACCTAAACGATGTCTTTCAAAGAGCAAAAGTTTCTAGTTTCAATGAAGTCCAATGTAGCAATCTTAACTAAAATTTAACTTCTAGTTTTATTGCATTGTGGTAAGAAATACACGTTCTTAGACAAGACAAGTTTTAGAAATATACTGAGAGTTTCCTTATGGTCTATTGGGTCTTAAAACTATTTTATGAGAACAGAGATTTAATATGTTGTGTCTAAATGGTAGAAAGTCGAAATACAGATTAAGATGGCAGATAGGAGGCAGGACTAGCTTGCAACTCTACTCTGACAGCCAGAGCAGTATGTGGAGATTCATATCATGAACTCTGGCACCAAGAACTACCGCAGGAACATACCAGAAAAGCTGAGAGAATCCACAGACCCTTTGAAAGAACTAGATCACCGCTGCAGGCTCCCTGAGACACCAAAAAACTAAGTCAGTTTGCTTTCTCAATGGGAGGCTCATGGTCAGGGGCAAGTGCTCAGTCCTGGTTGCCAGCTGCCTGGAAATAGACTCAGTGCTGTTGGAAGGGCACTGTGGGAGTTAGACTGGCCTTTAGAACTGAGGGCTGTGTGGGAACAGGGTGAGGCCTGTGACTGCTGGCTTTCCCCCACTTTCCTGGTGACCTGTATGGCTCAGGAGAGGCAGCCATAATCCCCTGGAATAACTCCACTCGATTGGGAACCACACTCCCATCCCCCACAGCAGCCACAGCCAGCCCCACCCAAAGAGAGGCTGAGCTCAGACATGCCTATCCCTGCCCCAACATGGTGGTCTTTCTCTACCCACCCTGGTAGCAGAAGACAAAGGTAATAATCTTTTGTGAGCTCTATGGCCGTGCCCACTACCTGAGAAACCTGAATACTTAAGCTGGTGTCCCTCGGGCAAGTTTGCATCCTCCCTATAGGACCATAGCTGATGCACTCTTGTGAAAACCAAACACCAAGTGTTCTCACTCATAGATGGGTATTGAACAATGAGAACATATGGACACAGGGAGGGGAGCGTCACCCACTGGGGTCTGTGGGGGAGAACTAGGGGAGGGAGAGTGGGGTATGGGGAGTTGGAGAGGGATAACATGTGGAGAAATGCCAGATATCAGTGATGGGGAGGAAGGCAGCAAACCACACTGCCATGTATGTACCTATGCAACAATCTTGCATGTTCTTCACATGTACCCCCCAAACCTAAAATGCAATTATATATACATATATA
>NW_016107544.1:1075233-1115541 GCF_001604975.1 Cebus imitator | reverse complement strand
TATATATATATATATATATATATATATATAAAGAAAAGCACCAGGAAGATAGAAATGTACTGACAAGAACTCTAAGACACATGAATGACTGAAAAAGAAAATTGCAAGAGAATAAATATAGTATTATACTGCTTGTGTTAAGAAATACCTAACATTTATATAGGTAGAGGCATGCAAAAGATCAGAGAGATTGTTATTAGTGTTTACCTCTGCAGAGGGGATGGGATGGGCCAATCTGTGGTGAGGAAGTAAAAGGATTCACAACCACAGTTTTTCTATACATTTTTGTATCATTTAGATTTTGTACACTGACTATTCATACATAAGTTACTGTTGTAATTTTAAAACAGAAATAAAAGTTATAACTATAAAACTATAAACAACAACAAAAAAAGAAAGTGCTACCTCTTGGCTGGAAGCTAACCAACACAAAACCAGTGCACTAAACAGAAACACACCAAGGATCCTCACGAAGTTCACTTCACTCCCCTGCTAGCTCCACCACAGCAGGTTCTGGTGTCCATGGCTGCAAGAAGTAAAGACAGATCACAGGACTCTCTGCAGACACTCCCCAGTACCAGCCCAGAGCCCAGTAGCTCCCGGGGTGGCTAGACCCAGAAGAACAAAAGCAATCACCACAGCTCAGTTCTTAGGAAGTCCCATCCCTAGGGGAAAAGAGAAAATACCTCATCAAGGGAGCACCCCATGGGACAAAAGAATCTGAAGAGCAGCACATCTCAGATCTCCCATCTGACTTGGTCTATTCAAATAAGAAAGAATCAGAAAAAAAATTCTGGTAATATGACAAAACAAGGTTCTTTAACATCTCCAAGAGATTATACCAGCTCACCAGCAATGGATCCAAACCAAAATGAAATCTCTGAATTGCCAGAAAAAGAATTGAGATAGTCAATTATTAAGCTAATCAAAGAGGTATCAGAGAAAGGTGAGGTCCAACATAAAGAAATCAAAAGCATGACACATAATACGAAAGCAAAGTTACTCTGTGAAATAGATAGCATATATAAAAAACAATCATAATGTCTGGAAATCAAGGACACACTTAGAGAAATGCAAAATGCACTGGAAAATCTCAGTAACAGAAATGAACAAGTAGAAGAAGGAACCTCAGGGCTCAAAGACAAGGCTTTCAAATTAACCCAATCTATCAAAGATGAAGAAAAAAGAAGTTTAAAAAATGAACAAAGCCTCCAAGAGGTTTGGGACTATGTTAAACATCCAAACCTAAGAATAATTGGTGTACCTGAGGAAGATGAGAAATCTAAAAGTTTGGAAAACATGTCTGAAGAACTAATCGAGGAAAACTTCCCCAGCCTTGCTAGAGATCTAGATATCAAATAGAAGAAGCTCAAAGAATACCTGGGAAATTCATCGCAAACAGATCATCGTCTAGGCACATAGTCATCAGATTATCTAAAGTCAAGACAAGGAAAGAATCATAAAAGCTGGGAGGCAAACACATCAGGTCAGCTATAAAGGAAAACCTATCAGATTAACAGCAGATTTCTCAGCAGAACCCTAAAACCTAGAAAGGAGTGGGGTCATATTTTTAGTTTCATTAATTAGCCAAAAATTTTGTATCCAGAGAAACTAAGTTTCACAAATGAAGGAAGACATCGTCTTTTCCAGACAAACAAATGCTAAGAGAATTTGCCACTACCAAGTCACCACTACAAGAACTGCTAAAAGGAGCTCTAAATCTTGAAAGAAATCCTCCAAATACACAAAGCACAAATATCACAGGATCTGTATAACAATAACATAATGAAAAAAATCAGTAGGTATTCAGGCAACAAATAGCACAATGAATACAACAGTACTTCACATCTCAATACTAATATTGAATGTAAATGGACTAAATGTTCCACCTAAAAGATACAGATGGCAGAATGGATAAGAATTCAACAACCAAGTTTCTGCTGTCTTCAGTAGACTCACATAACACATAAGGACTCACATAAACTTAAGGTAAAGGGGTGAAAAAAGATATTCCATGCAAATAAACATCAAAAGCAAGCAGGAGTGGCTATTCTTATATCAGAAAAAACAAACTTTAAAGCAACAGCAGTTAAAGAAGACAAACAGGGACATTATATAATGATAAAAGAACTAGTTCAACAGGAAAATATCACAATTATAAATGCACCCAACTTGGAGCTCCCAAATATATAAAACAACTACTACTAGGCTTAAGAAATGAGATAGGTGGCAACTCAATAATAGTGGGTGACTTTAACACTCCACTGACAGCACTACACAGTTCATCAAAATGGAAAGTCAACAACAACAATGAACTTAAACTATATCCTATAACAAATGGACTTAATAGATATTTACAGAACATTCTACCCAACAATTGCAGAATATACATTTCATTCAGAAGGAGATGGAACATTCTCCAAGATAGACTATATGACAGGCCACAAAACAAGTCTCACTAAATTTAAGAAAATTAAAATTATGTCAAGTACTCTCTCAGACTACAGTGGAATAAAATTGGAAATAAACTCAAAAAGCAACCCTCAAAACTATGCAAATACATGGAAATTTAAAAACCTGCTCCTGAATGATCATTGGGTCAACAATAAAATCAAAATGGAAACTGAAAACAATCCTTTGAACTGAGTCGTAGTGACAAAACCTATCAAAACCCCTGAGATACAGCAAAAGCAGTGCTAAGAGGAAAGTTTATAGCATTTAATGCCTACATCAAAAAGTCTGAAAGAGCACAAATAGACAACCTAAGGTCACACCTCACAAGACTGAAAAAACAAGAACAATCCAAACCCAAACCCAGCAGAAGAAAGGAAATAACAAAGATCAGAGCAGAACTAAATGCAATGGAAACAACAATACCACCAAAAAACAATACAAAAGACAAAACACAAAGCTGGTTCCTTGAAAATATAAATGAAATTGATAGATCATTAGCGAGATTAGACAAGAAACGGAGAGAAGATCCAAACAAGTCAATTAGAAACAAAACAGGAGTTATTACAGCTGATACCACAGAAATACAAAAGATTATTTAAGGCTACTATGAACACCTTTATATGCATAAACTAGAAAACCTAGAGGAAATGGATAAATTCCTGAAAATATACAACCCTCCTAGATTAAACCAGGAAGATGTAGAATCTCTGAAGAGATCAGTATCAAGCAGTGACATTGAAATAGTAATTTTTTAAATTGCTGACCAAAAAAAAGTCCAGGAGCAGACAGATTCACAGCTGAATTCTATCAGACATTCAAAGAGAACTGGTACCAATCGTATTGAAACTATTCCAAAAGACAGAGAAAGAGGGGATCTTCCTTCTATGAGACAGTATCACCCTAATACCAAAACCAGGGAAAGACGTAACAAAGGAAGAAAACTCTAGACTAATGTCCTTGATGAACACAGATGCAAAAATTCTCAACAAAATACTAGTGAACCAAATCCAACAGCATATAAAAAAGATAATCCACCATGCTCAAGTGGGTTTCATAATAGGGATGCAGGGATGGTTCAATATATATAAGTCAATAAATATGATACACCACATAAGTAGAATTAAAAACAAAAATCACATGATTATCTCAATAGATACAGAAAAAGCATTTGACAAAATCCAGCATCCCTTTACGATTAAAACCCTCAGCAAAATTGGCATAGAAGGGACAAAACTTAATGTAATAAAAGCCATCTATGACAAATCCACAGCCAACATGATACTGAATGGGAAAAAGTTGAAAGCTTTCCCCTTGAGAACTGCAAGACAAAGATGCCCACTTTCACCACTTTGACATAGTGATGGAAGTCCTAGCCAGAGCAATCATGCAAGAGTAAGAAATAAAGGGCATCCAAATCGGAAAAGAGGAAGTCAAACTGTTGCTGGTTGCTGATGACATGATCGTATAACTAGAAAACCCTAAAGACTCCAAAAGCTCCTAGTACTGATAAATGAATTCAGCAAACTTTTAGGATACAAAACTAAGGTGCGCAAATCAGTAGCTCTACTCTACACCAACAGCAACCAAACTAAGAATCTAATCAAGAACTCAACCCCTCTCACAATAGCTGCANAAAAAAAAAAAAAGGAATATACCTAACTAAGGACATGAAAGACCTCTACAAAGAAAACTATAAAACGCTGCTGAAGGAAATCATAGATGACACAAACAAGTGGAAACACATCCCACACTCATGGATGGGTAGAATCAATATTGTGAAAATGACCATTCTGCCAAAAGCAATCTACAAATTCAAGCAATTCTCATCAAAATACCACCATCATTCTTCACAGAACTACCAGAAAAAAAATCCTAAAATTAATATGGAACCAAAAAAGAGCCCAAATAGCCAAAGCAAGACTAAGCAAAAAGAACAAATCTGGAGGCATCACATTACCTGACTTCAAATTACACAATAAGGCCATAGTCACCAAAGCAGCATGGTACTGGTATAAAAATAGGTACATAGACCAATAGAACAGAATAGAGAAGGTAAAGATAAAGCCAAATGCTTACAGCCAACTGATCTTCAATAAAGCAAACAAAAACATAAAATGGGGAGAGGACAGCCTATTCAATATGGCTAGCCATATGTAGAATAATGAAACTAGATCCTCATCCTTCACCTTATACAAAAATCAACTCAAGATGAATCAAGACTTAAATTTAAAGTCTGAAAAGATAATGATTCTAGAAAATAACACCTGAAAAACCCTTTAGACATTGGCTTAAGCAAAGACTTCACAACTAAGAATCCAAAAGCAAATGCAACAAAAACAAAGATAAATAGATGGGACTTAATTAAACTAAAAAGCTTCTGACTGAAAAAGAAATAATCAGTGGAATTAACAGACAACTCATAGAGTGGAAGAATATTTTCACAATCTGTACATCTGACAAAGGATGAATATCCAGAATCTACAAAGAACTCAAACAAATCAGCAAGAAAGAAACAAACAATCCCATCAAAAAGTAGGCTAAGAATGGGAATAGACAGTTCTCAAAAGAAGATACACAAATGGCCAATAAGCATATGAAAAAGTGCTCAACATCACTAAGTATATAGGGAATGCAAATCAAAACCACAATGTGATACCACCTCACTTCTGCAAGAATGGACATAATCAAAAAATTAAAAAATAACAGATGTTGGCATGGATGTGGTGAAAAGGGAACACTTTTATACGTTGGTGGGAATGTAAAGTAGTACAACCACTATGGAGAACACTGTAGATTCCTTAAAGAACTATAAAAGTAGATCTACTGTTTGATTCAGCAATCTCTCTTCTAGGTATCTACCCAGAGGAAAAGGAAAAGAAGTCATTATATGAAAAAGATACTTGCAGACACGTTTATAGCAGCACAATTTATAATTGCAAAAATATGGAACCAGCCCAAATGCCCATAAGTCAACAAGTGGATAAAGAAATTGTCAGATATATATATATATATATATATACACATATACATATATATATATATATATACACACACACACACACACACATATATATACACATATATACATATATATATGTATATATATATACACATATACATATATATATATATATATACACACACACACACACACACATATATATACACATATATACACATATATATGTGTATATATATACACATACATGGTGCGTGTGCATATATATGTGTATACACACACACACACACACACCCATGGAATGTGACTCAGCCATAATAAGAAACAAAATAATGGCATTCACAGCAACCTGGATGTTACTGGAGACCATTATTCTAAATGAAGTAACTCAGGACAGCCTGGTCGAGATGGTGAAACCCGTCTCCACTAGAAATACAAAAATTATCCGGGCGTGGTGGCAGGCACCTGTAATCTCAGCTCCTTGGGAGGCTGAGGCAGAAAACTGCTTGAACCCAGGGAGCGGAGATTTCAGTGAGCCAAGATCGCACCACTGCACTCCAGCCTGGGCAACAGAACAAGACTCCATCTCAAAAAAAAAAAGGAAGTTAACTCAGGAATGGAAAACCAAATATCGTATGTTCTTACTCATTAGTGGGAGCTAAGGTATGAGGACACACAGGCATAAAAATGACACAATAGACCTTGGAGACTCAGCAGGGAAAGGTAGGGGAGATAAGGGATAAAAGACTACATTCTAATATTTATATAATATTATTTATATATTATAATTTATATCTAATATTATGTATCTGGTTAGCACACAGATACATAATATTAGATATAAAAGAGCAAACAGAAATAATACTTAAAATCTGTTCATAATTATCTAATTTTTAAAAAACAAAAAACAATTATGTATGCCTATAACATATTAATGTATAAATAATATATATGCATATTATCTAAGGGCATTATATATGCATATAAAATAAACTGAAATAATGCAGTCAGCCCCCAGTATCCATGGAAGATTGGTTCCAGAATGCCCTCCATACTAAAATCCACAGTTGCTCAAGTTCCTTATATAAAATGGCATAGTTCTTCCATATGACCTGTGTACATCCTCCCATGTACTTCATCATTGCTAGATTACTTCTAATACCTAATACAATATCTACATGTCACTTCAATCACATGGATTCAGCATAGTACTCTGCACGTGTAAATTCAAGTTTTACTTTTTGGAACACTGTCAAATTTTCCCAAATATTTTCTATCCATGGTTGGTTGAATCTGTGGAGGCAGAACCTACGAATACAAGTGTTTACAGAGAGCTGACTATATACACTCAATTAATTATAGTGGATTTCTCCAGGGAAGAAAGAATAATGTGATTAGACATGAATAACAAAGTAAAGTAAAATTTCACTTTAATATTTTAGTTTATATAAACAGCGTTAACAATTATTGTGTCTTCGAGATAGGTACCTAGGTGTTTGTAATAATTCCCTTTATTCTTTTACAAATTTTGTATTTTCTTCAAAAGCTAAAAGAAAAAATACAACCTATCTTGTACAAGAATTGGAGACAGCCTTTGTTCTTCACAACTGCCAGTTGCAAATAATTGCTATAACTGAATAATAAGACACTATTTATAGAACGTGAAGAAACACAGGCATGGTTAACTGGAGCCCCTGCTCTAAAGAAACTGATCAGTCATGGAATTTTTCTCTTAGGCTTATCTATCCTTCCAAAGCACGGTACATGCTTGCCATTACTACATTTATACAGGGCACTTTTAAATGATTATTCTGGCATTGCTTGAAGGATGAATCAAGTGGTAACATCTCTTTCTCATTCTGAATCTCTGACCCGATGGTATGGCTAATTTTGATATAGCTCTTTTAAAAAGTGAAATGTTTCTGTCATATTTAAGATGAGAATGTACCTTCCTACTGAGAGAGTGACTTTCAAAAGGGATGGTGTGGCGGCCTCCTTACCTGCTCTTTCATTTCAGCATAGACTTTCTCTGAGTTCAGTTCCACCTGCCGCTTAAACTCTTCCAAAGCAGCATCTGCCTGCTGGGCCTGCAACCTCTGAACTTCAGTCACACGAGTTAGCTGCTCCTCTTTTTCCCTAGAAAGGTTCAGAGAAGCTTCCTTCAGAGTTAAAATATAAAAACTAGGCTGGAATGAAAGAACAATATTTAACCTCCACTAAAATAAAATCCAGATTTTAATTTTTTTGATCCAAATCCTACAAAACTTCCCTTTAGACACTTGACAATAAACTAATTAGTCTCCAGAGGAAAAGGGTATAAACATGTATTGTGTATTCTGATGAAAGCAAAACGACTTTCAAAGATTTCCCTAAAAACAAAACTGAGTAAAACCATGTGTCTCCATCAAGTGATGAATGGATAAACAAAATGAAGAATATTAGTCATCCTTAAAAAGGAACGAAGAAGTTCTGATACCTGCTACAACATGGATGAACCTTAAAAACATCCAGCTAAGTGAAAAAAGCCAGTCACAAAACGTTACATATTGTATGATTCCATTTATATGAAATTTCCAGAATAGATAAATCTATAGAGACAGAAAGTACATTAGTTGTTGCTGGGGTCTGAGAGGCTGGGGAATTAGGGAGTGATTGCTAATAGATATGAAGTGATGAAAATATGAAAATGTTCTGGAGTTAGACAGTGGTGATGGTTGCACATCCTTGTGAATATACTAATATCCACCAAGTTATACACTTTATCGGTTATACACCCATAAAGGGGTGAATTTTATGGTATGTGAATTATATCTCATTTAAAAAAAAAATGCACTAATACAAAGATGTATGTCTACCAGAAGTTAATCTTCAGGGAAGTCAATGCAACAGAGAAATATGATGGCCTAAAACTGTTTTGCTGCCTTCTAGAAGACTTGCCTAAAAGAACTGATAACCATTACATTTATTCATACCTTAAGTGGAAACTACATAGCTGAAAGGGTCTAACAAAACAAAAGCAATCTTTGCATGTTGATAGAAGCAAAAAATAAAGGATTAGGTTTATAAATACATGAAAGTTAACAATAGCTAACTTTGAGTTCTAACTAGATGCCAGGCACTGTGCAATGGAATTTTATATGGTTTGGCTCTGTGTCCCCACCCAAATCTAATCTTGCAGCTCCCATAATCCCCTTGTGTTTCGGGAGGGACCCGGTGGGAGACAACTGAGTCATGGGGATGGGTCTTCCCTATGCTGTTCTGGTGACAGTGAACAAGTCTCATGAGATCTGATGGTTTTAACAAGAGGAGCTCCCCTGCACAAGCTCTCTTTTTGCCTGCCACCATCCATGTAAGATGTGACTTGCTCCTCCTTGCCTTTGGCCATGATTATGAGGCCTCCCCAGCCACGTGGTACTGTAAGTCCATTAAACCTCTTTCTTTTGAAAATGCCCAGTCTTGGGTATATCTTTATCAGCAGCATGAAAATGGACTAATACAGAATTTTATGTCTTCTCTCGTTTATTCTCACAGTAAACAAGTATAAGAGTGTTATTATATCCTTACTTATACAGAACAGGAAACTAGGGCTTAGAGAATACTTCCACCTAGAGTAACAGGTCAAGCCAGGATTCCAGTCCTGACAGTCTGCTTCTAAAGTTCCTGCTGTTGGCTGCTATGTCACCCTGCTTTCCTGATTTTCCAGATGCCATAGGTAAGATTAACTTGGCTCACCTTCCCTAAATGGGAAAGCTTACACAAATATAAAATATGTTCTTACTATTAGCTGTAACACTAAAGAATGCTGGGGGCAGGGGGTAATTTAATTCACTCAAACCAAATTTTAGAGAAATATCATAAAGGGGAGAAAAGACACTTCCAAAACAAGATGATACAATATTTCAAGACTTGAGCAAAAAGTAATTTGAGTTTTTTCAGGTTACTCATCTGAGTTTAAAATCCCCTCTAAGACACAATAATTTATAGGCTTTTCAATAAGAACACATATATCATATAAAATATCAAAATACCAAACTTTCTTACCCCCAAGCAAATTGAAAACCTCTTTGAAAGCTTAAGTGGCCAAAAGACTGATATGAAAAAGTGTCACCTAATTTCCACTTCAGCAAGAGATTCTCTTGTTCCTTTATAATGAGGTTATCATATAGATATAGATACAGATATAGATATGTGTGTGTATATGTGTATGGTTTTTTCTACGTGTGTGTTCTCTTGTCCCACCCGTATCCCAATCCCCTCCCCTGTATTTGGGATCTGCAAATAGGCAAGTTTTTGTTGACAGGCTGGAGAAACCTACCCTGTAGCTTTTTGTTTCATTTTAAGCACCACCTTGTGTCTATTTATCTCTTCATATCCCATCCATCCATCTACCTGAAGGTAACAATAGTCACTGCAATCCCATGATAAACAAAGCAGTTTTTCCACTAAATCCCTGTTCCTTTATGTGTCTGTTTTACAGATGTAGTCACAATTTTTTATGACCTACAGAGTTTAACAGTGCTCCAGGGTGTGTGATGCCCTGCACAAGAGTTAAGCTATTCTAGGTCAGGATGCATGCCACATGTGGCTCTCAGTTTCTGTATTTTGCAGCAGTGGGGTACAGGATTCTGAAAGTTTGTAAAAGCTGTTCTTCAACTTGCCTGCTTGAATGAACTGGAACCTGAATGTTTTGTTGTTTACCATGTTTCTTACACGTTGTTAAAGCAAAACGGGCGTAATGTTAACTGGTTGTTAAGTTCTAAGGTCTTCACATGAGTGAGGCTTTTTTTTGCCACCTAATGTGAATATTAGCTCAAAGATAATGGTGATTAATAACCGGATATCATACTGAAGGCTGATTTCGGGGGCATCACTATATGAAAGACTGAGCACTTGGATGGCTATCGAGAATTTTAAATTGTTCTGGTGCATTTTCACTCTTCCTATATTAATTTGCACTGGAACAGGGGATTTAAGTTAGATGTAGCGTTTTCTGGGTACAAACATTGAATAATTTGAATATCCAAATATCTAAATACTAAGCACACGGGAACAACATCAAGTCATATAAGTTGTTATTGGGTACCATGGTCTAGATCTGGGTTGGTAAATAGATGTTCTCTGGTGTGATGATCCCAACTGACTGGAAGGGGTTGCCTGGAATGCTCTGTTGAAAGGATTCTGAGAGCAGGCTCAGAGGGCAAGGGTGCTGCGGTTGATGAACAGTGGCACTGTTTACCAGGCACTGGGGTTAGGCAGTGCAATGACTGCATCAGAGATTATAGTAACTAATTTATCTTATGTTCCTCTTTAATTTTTGAGGCCCTTCCAAAAGCACTTGAGAGGAGTACTTTAAAATTAAAATTTATCAGAGGTTTACCTTTGGTCAGTTTGTATATAAGTACAAAAGAAAGTACATTGAACATGATTTAAAAACTTTAAGATTGTATATATCATTTACTTTTTAATTATGGAACATTAAATAGCCAAAAGAAAGAACGATAACACAGTCTATAAAAATATATGGCCTATAGCTGAAATACCAACTTTGTCCTATCCATGTTGTAAGTCAGTTGTTTATACTTTTTATGCAATAATTCACATGAACTATTTAGTTAAACACTTTTAATTTAATAGGACAAATCTTTTTCTCTATAACATGTTATTCTTACCTACTAAGCTTAGTGCATTTACTTTATAACTAATTTATGATTACATAATCAAAGTCATAAACTTTAGCTATCCATCAAGTATACATTAGAGGCCATTTTAAAATGTGAAAACTTTGCACAGTAAGGCATACTGCTTTTAATTGATCATTTCTATCCTGATTTACAAATAGAAAATCTTGTTTTACACTCAATTGCAAGCACAGGGAAATATGTAAAATCTAGTTTCCAGTCCTGCCACACTGGCTGAACTAATCTAATAGTACAGGAATGCTAAATATCAAAGGTGGCCTTATTCAACATAATTCAGTGTTCCTGTCCAGTAAAAGCACAATGAATACATTGAACTCCACTAATATTTAGAAACCTTCTGCCTTTTTTTTTTTTTTTTTACAGGGCGTGGCTCTGACATCCAGGCTGGAGTGCAGTGGCACAATCAGGACTCACTTCAGCCTCGAACTCCTGGACTCAGGTGATCCTCCCACCTCAGCCTCTGCATAGCTGGGAATATAGGTGCAAGCCACCACACCTGGCTACTGTTTTTTTTTTTTTTTTTTTTTTTTTTGTAGAAATGAAGTTTTCCCAAGTCCAGGCTGGTCTCAAACTCCTGGACTCAAGCATTCCACCCACCTTGGCCTCCCAAAGAGCAAGGATTACAGGCATAAGCTGGTCCTTCTGTCTTAATATAAATTAAATCTGTCAATTCAAATAAAGAGGTGATAAATCATTTTAAGGAGGGATCCATTTTAATTTCTGCATGGTAATGAAGCAGAAGTGAAAATGCTGAGCCTTTGAAACAGACAAGGGTCTGCTCCTATCACAGGAACAGCGTTCCTTTTTACCATGACCCCAATAGTGCATCCTACAAGAAGCAGGAAAAAAGGACTTTGAAGATTTTTTTCTTCCAGTGGAACTGGTTGTGGGGCCAAGTAGAAATGCATCACTCAAATGCCTTAAAGCTGGGCCTCCATGAAGATAAAAAGGTAGAAAGAAAATTTGCTTTTTAGCTCTGATTTATTTATAAAGTGCAGTAAATTTTCCTCATCTGAGTATATAAAGGATAAAGAGAAAAGAAGCTACATTCTTAAACAACCACAAGCCAGCTCAGATTAAAGGATGTTCTGAAGTACATGATTATTCCAAAAAGGGCAATAAAATGTAGGGAACTAATGGATGACAGTTTAGTATTTTTGAGCTTTACAAGCTAAAATTTATATATACAGGTAAACCTTAATTTGAAAATCTTCCCTTTGCACATTTCTGTTCCAGTACTTTTGATAAAGATGGCTGCAATCCAACATGTATTTATAAGGCTTCACATTACAGTATACTTCATTTGCTGCCAGCTTGGCATCTCCCCTGGAAACTCCAAGAAAAACAACACAAAATAAGAAACTTCAAACAAGCCTGAAAAACAGCTAGAAGAGTCCCCATGCCCTTTCCAGCTGGGCTGGAAAACAAGACTTACAAGCAGCAATATACCTATATTCAGGGCTGCTGGTTGTTACTTACACTGATTAAACTAAATGAGTCAAAAATATTTAAAATAATACCTTTCATAAGCATTATAAATAAATAAACTGCTTTCGCCTCTTTTTCATTTGACTTCTAAAACTAGTAGTCTCCGCTAAATTCTACTTCAAAATGGTAAACCATGTAGACAGCTAAACACTTGGTACTTCAGGAGTCAGAAAGAACTGTCCACTAAAATAAAAAGTAGTACTGGTCTTATATTGAATATATGGTAATACTTCCCAAATTGATCTTCAGATTCAACATAATCAATGCATGCAGAGCCACAAGCCAAGGAACAGGGGCAGCCTCCAGAAGACAGAAAAGGCAAGGAATGGCTTATTCCTATAAGCTCACTGAAACTGTGATGATCCAGAACACTAAATCTAAAATCATTTTCTTGCTTCTAAGGGAAAAGCTCCAAACAGATATGATAACAGCATAAAGAAGTTTTACAGAATTCTATTCTGACAAAGAGCTTTTATTGCCAACAACGTAGGCTTACCCAGAGAGCTTGCCCCCAGAGTCAAACACCAGTCTTAAAAAACATGCCTGTTGGTTGAAGCATGCTAGGTATAAACAGAAATGAGGACTCTTCTTAAACAATTCAAAAATCTCTTAAGAAGATACGGATGCCAGCTAGGAGGTCCATAAATCTATGACGCCAAATGGATTTGAATCATGATTCAAAAGAACTAGTTCTGGCTCAACCTTGTAGCCTTCATTCTCAATAAGTTAGTTTTGTTCTGGGAGCGGAAACAAGAGTACTGGCAGCAAATTCTAAGAAATGTCCATTCAAATACTATAGAAATATAAATGAAGTATAAGACATGGTTCCTATTCTGCAAAGAGTATAATCTGACTAAAAGATGGAAATACAAGGAGAAAAATCAAATGATGCAATATTGTACACATTAAATCGTGTGACAAATTTTAAGTGCTAAAAGAATACAAAGAATGTAACAATGCAGTAAGAGTCTATATAAGAAACCACTCTCAGAGGATCAAATTTATGTGCAAGGTGGGAAATAAAGCTATATATGTAATATTAATGAAAGGTTTAAACAGTTTAAAGTTTACATAATAATTTTATGCTAAACTAACTTCTGCCTGTAATATGGGTCCATAAATAAAACAAACTCTAGCTCAGCAAACATAAAAGCAAGTAATACTTCTATGGTAAACTAACAAAATACTGAGAAAATTATCCTTAAAGAGAAAGCAGCCATGTTTTATGGCAAAGAAAAATTCCTTTAAAATCTTTAAATTATTTAAACTTCAAAATAAATCCCATATGTTATTTTTGTTTATGTCCCTATACTTAACAACTGATTAAAACTTCCATTTATAAATTATACATCATATATGCAGAGTTTACATACATATCCAGTAATATATTTTATTACAGATGTAGTATTGTATCAGTAAATAGGGCATATATGTTATTCTTGTAAAACGACAAAACCTAAATATTCCAGAACTGGTGCAGAACCACTTCTTGTTACTAGGGAGAGGAAGAAAGACAGTACGAAGTCATTCAAGCAGAATGATAAGTAAACCAAAGCCAGATCAAAGGAATAAAGAAAAAAGGCTGAAATGTGAATCTGAAATATTTATTTCCTTCAAAAACATCATCCATGCCTTGTCCCTGGGCAGTTCAATATTTCAAAGTAACAGGAAAATATTCTCACTTATATTCATCACTATGCACAAACAGATCAAATTTTAAACAGGCAAATTTTCTCCTTATTTATCAAATATAAATGTAATATTTATCATGTGAGAGAATTTTTTCTGATTATAGATAATTTCTAAGTGATATGAAATGAAAAGTTGCAATAGATATTTCCCACTACTTTTAGAAAATTACATTGCTACAAAATAAAACATTTATAGTATAACCATGATTTTTAAATATTTGCAAATGATGAATTGGAGTGAACATTTATTAAATGTCTACCCTGCTTGTTACAGTAAAGGCAGTTCACACATTATTTTATCTAATTTCTGTAGGAAAAGTTACTATATATTTTTAGATGAAAACACTGAAACTTTGAATACTTAAATGATTTGCTCAAGTTCACACAGAAAATGGCAGAACAAGCAATGAAACCAACCCATCTGACTGTGAAGTCCAAGTAGATTCACTACATGTAATATTATTTCTATAAATCTGTATATATATTTTATTACTATTTCATATTAACTGAATTTATAACTAAGTACTTATTATAACTTATCCTTACACAGCAATATTTGTATATCAAATCACTTCTAGAGCATTTGAAAGCTAAAATGTTCATTAGCACTTAAACTTAACATCTATCACATGCCAGGATCTGTGCTCAGTGCTAGAAATGCAAAAATGATCAAGAAGTTGTCTCAGTTTTTGTGGGTTTTTTCTTCAGACCATGTCTTGCTCTGTCACCCAGGCTAGAGTGCAGTGGTGCAATATCAGCACACTGCAACCTCCACCTCTTGGGTTCAACTGATTCCCTTGCCTCAGCCTCCCAAGTAGCTGGGATTACAGGCATGCAATACTACACTCAGCTAATTTTTTTTTTTCCTTTTTTTTGTATTTTTAGTAAAGACAGGGTTTTTTCCCAACCTAACAAGGCAGGACAATATTCAACTCCACATAATACAAAGAACACCACAAAGATATTCCTCAAGAAGACCAACCTCAAGGCACATAATCGCCAGATTCACCAGGGTTGAAATGAAAGAGAAAATACTGAGGGCAGCCAGAGAGAAATGTCAGGTTACCCATAAAGGGAAGCCTATCAGACTCACAGCAGATCTCTCAGCAGAAACCCTACAAGCCAGAAGAGAGTGGGGGCCAATATTCAACATCCTTAAAGAAAAGAACTTTCAATCCAGAATTTTACATCCAGCCAAACTAAGCTTCATAAGCCAAGGAAAAATAAAATCTTTTGTGAACAAGCAAGCACTCAGAGATTTCCTCACCACCAGGCCTGCTTTACAAGAGCTTCTGAAAGAACCACTACAAATAGAAAGGAACAACCAGTATCAGCCTTTCAAAAAAATACCAAAAAATAAAGAACATCAACATAATTAAGAACTTGCATAAACTAATGGGCAAAACAGCCAGCTGGCATTAAATGGCAATATCAAACTCACATATATTATTATTAATTCTAAATTTAAATAGACTAAATCCCCCAATCCAAAGTCACAGACAGGCAAAAAAAGCCAAGACCCATTGGTATGTTACATCCAGACCCATCTCACATGCAAGGATACACAAAGACTCAAAACAAAGGGATGGAGAAAAATTTACCAACCAAATGGAGAGCAAAAATAATAAATAAATAGAAAAACAGGAGTCGCAATTTTTGCTGATAAAATAGACTTTAAAGCAACAAAGACCAAAAGAAGCAAAGAAGGATATTACATAATGATAAAAGGATCAATGTAACAAGAAGAGCTGAAGATCCTAAATATATACGCACCCAATACAGGAATATCCAGATACATAAGACTTATAAAGAGACTTAGACTCCCATACAATAATAGTGGAAGATTTCAACATCAATATTAGACAGATCAATGAGACAGAAAGTTAACATCGATATCAAGGACTTGAACTCAGATCTGGAACAAGTAGACTTAATTAACATTTATAGAACTCTCTACTTTAAATATACAAAATATACACTCTTATCAGTACCACATCACACCTATTTACAGGTTTAAGTGAAATATTGGTTGGCTGCTTGTTAGTTATTTTCTTCCCTCATTTTCTTTTCATGTCTCTATTATTAAACACAATTACAGGCATACCCACTTTTAGACTGCATTCTAGCCCGGGCAATAAAGACAGGGTTTTGTCATGTTAGCCAGGATGATCTAAACTCCATAAAAGACTTCTCATTTTGGTAAGGTCACTACCAGGAATGTTTCAGAGGTTTAACATATTACATTTATATCACATAAATGCATATTACCTGTATATTACATAGATGCATATCACATGCACATCACATGCATGTATATTGCAAGTATATTACATGAAGGTGCATCACATGTATAGTGCATGCATGCATGTTACATACATGCAAATCACATGCATGCTACATGCACATTACATGAATATATTACATACATAATACATGTGCACCACATGCAAACACTACATGTATATTTCATGAATGCATGCATATAACATGCACATCGCATACATGTATTATACACACTAAATGTATACTACATGCATGTATAGCACATACATGCATAATACATGTATATTACATGCTGGTACATTACATGAATATTGCATTGTGTCACATACACGCGAATTGCATGTATAACGCATGCGTGAGTGTATATTACATGCACATTGCATAAAGGTAATATACCTGTGATGTGCAAGTATGTAATATACATGTGTGTAACAAAATACAATATAGATCTAATATACATAAAATACACATGCATGCACTATGCATGTAACACACATGTATGTCATGTACATGTAACATGCACATAAAGTATGTTTTTGATAATAGATATATATGTGAATTACTTGTGACATGTGTTGTGCACGTGACATGCACATGATGTACATGTAACACACATGTGATATGCATGTAATAAACATGTGGCAAACATGCGATGCATGCGACATGAACATAAATATGCATGTTATGTGATATACACACATGTATGTGACGCATGAAATATACGTGCAAGGTACATGTATCAATACACATGTGATATACATGTATGCAATGTGCACTCATGTATCACACATGTACAAGCCTTCTGATGGGGTTGTCTCAAGGAAAATATGAAAAAGATATTTTATAAATCTGATTTATATAATCTTAACATATGCATGCATATAATACACATGTAAAATACACGTATGTAATATACCTGTAATATACATGTATGTAATATGCATGCTATACTATGCAAAATGCATATATGCAATATGCATGCAATATACATGCAATAGAATGCAATATACATATATGCAATGTGCATGCAATATTCATGTGTGTAGTATACATGCAATATACATGTATTCACATCTATGTAATAAGCAGGTAATATACATGCAACACACATGTATTATGCATGTAATGCACATGAATGTAATATGCATATAATATGCATGGAATACACGTGTTGTATGCATGTGTGTGATATACGTTGTAATATGCACATAGCAGGCATGCAATATACATGTAATATGCATGAATGTGGTGTGCATGTAATGTGCATGTGATGTACATGCATGTGATATGCATGCATGTAATATACATGTAACATCCATGTGTTATATGCAATGATATATAATGCATGTGACAGGCACATAATATGCATGTATGAAATGCATGCAATACACATCTGACAGTGTGTGTGAAATGCATGTACATACAATTTATAGACTATACATGGGTGTGAATGCACACTACACATGTAATTGTATGTAATTACATATAGTATGCGTGTGACATGCATGTAATGTGTGTATGTAACATGCATGCAGCATACATATATACATACATTGCATGCATGCATATTGCAGGTATACTGCATGCATGCATACTGAATTTATAGCACATACATGGATATTACATGTACATTGAATGCATATCACATACATGCACATCACATACAAACTACATACATGTGTTTCTAAGTGTTTGCTACATACATGTATAGCACATGTATATTACATGCCGTATGTGTGTATATTACACACATGCGTATCACATGCATGCACACTGCATTTGTTGCACGCACGTATGTTGCATGTTTGTTGCATTCATGTTACATGTATGTTACATGAATGCATATTGCATGTGTGCTTATTACGTGTATGGCATATATATTACATGTACATGACACACATGCATATTGCCTGTATAATGCAGGCATGCATACTGCATACATATTGCATGCATGTCACATGCTTACATCTGTATTGTATGAATATCATGGTTGCATGTTACATGTACAGTGCATGCATGCTACATAGTGCACACACCTATATTACATGTGTGCATATTTTATGTATATTACATGCAGGCAGACTGCATGTACATCACATGCATATGATGTGCATCTCATAAATGTATGTTACATGTATATGACTTGTATATTACATGTATGCATATTACACATACTTACATGCATGTATTGCATGTATGCATATCACATGTATTTCACATATACGTTACATATTTGTATATTGTGTGTATATTACATGCATGTAAATTACATCCATGTTTACACGTATCTTTTTGTGTTGGTAGTTTCATGTGTATGTACATAGCTCAAAATATATGAAAGTATATTTTAAATAGGTGAAATTTATTGTGTGACCATTCTAACTAAATAAAGCTGTTACAATGGCCCATAAGTATATGAAAATGTTTAATCTCACTTATAAGAGTATTGCACATTAAAACCGTGTCATTATTTCTCACATACCAGATTCACAAAAATTTTTTAACTGTAACAACATTCTACTTGGGAGGCTAAAAGGCATTCGGTGTTTGTTTGTTTGTTGAGACAGTGTCTCACTTTGTCACCCAAGCTGGAGTGCAGTGGCGAGATGACAGCTCACTGCAGCCTCAGCCTCCCAAGCTCAAGCAATCCTCCCACCTCAATTCCCTAAGTAGACGCGGCTATAGGCACATGCCACCATGCCAGCTAAGTTTTTTTTGCATTTTTTTGTAGAGAAGGGGTTTTGCCATGTTGCCCAAGTTGATCTCAAACTCCTGAGTTCAAGCAATCCACCTGCCTTGGCCTCCCAAAGTGCTGTGATTACAGGTGTGAGCCACTGTGCCCAGACCAAAAGGGCACAGTGGCTGTATGTAGCCAGGAGAAATTTAAGTCAGTATAAACTTCATGGAGAAAAATTTGCCACTACATAACCAAACTACATACATGCAGTTTTGACCCAGAATTCCCACTTCTAAAAAGTTATCCTGAATATATATTCCAAACAATAGAAAAATTGACATCCACTAGGTTATTCATGACAGCATCATATGCAATTGCAAATATTGGGAACAACCTGTATAGCCATATGTAGAACAGTGGTTGCATAAACACTGTGACATACTATGATGATGTAAAAAGAACAAGTGACTTCCAGGTTATAATAAATGAAAAAAGCAATGTGTACAAAAGTATCCATGCCTTTTGGAGGAAGAGAAAACAATGAGATATACATGTATCTGCTCATTTGTGCAGGAACAAACACAGAAATGATCAACCAGAGACTACTAAGATCGTATATCCACAGAAGTGGCTTGGAATGGTGAAGAAGACACAGAATGAAGGTAGGGTGACAAATTCTAGCACCTTCACCAGCTGTGTGACTTAAGCTCTTTGTGCCTCAGAGTAAAATGACTCAGCTGCCTTCGGATCAGGTGTCCACTCTAGACCCAATGAGCGTGGCAGAGAAAGTAAGGTGGTCCTATAGCAGAGAACATTGTGGGAAGCTGTCAGAGCTCTGGGCAGGGCAGATTCCCCAGTGTGGGGTTAAGTGAGGCTGAATGCAGTGCTTCATGCCTCTAATCCTGACACTTTGGGAGGCTGAGGAGGGAGGATCCCTGGAAGCCAGGAGTTTGAGAAAAGCCAGGGCAACAAAGTGAGACCCTGTCTCTAAAAATAAAAATATAACAATTAGCCAGGCACAGTGATGCATACCTATAGTCTCAGCTTCCCAGGAGGCTGAGGCAGGAGGATTACTTGAGCCCAGAGGTTGAGGCTGCAGTGGGCTATGATCATGACACTGCACTCAAGCCTGGGTACAGAGCAAGATCCTATCGCTAAAAGAAAAAAGAAAGAATAAGTAATGACATATTTAGTACATGTTACCATCTTTGAATGATTTGGATCCAATCATTTAAAAAGCACAAAAGGAAAAACTACTTTGGTGACACAAAGGTACACACTGGCATTCTATCAGGAAAAGAGCAATGAAGTAGGACTCAGTGGGCCCAGGTGCAAGGTCCCGCCCGGTCACGTATCAGCTCTGCAATGTTGGTCAAATTGCTTGAACAATCGGTGAAATCTCTATGAACCTCAGTTTCTTCCTTTCAAAATGTGGATAATAATGAACAACCACGTAGGATTCTTTCAAGGCTAAATTAAGAGAATGTATATTAAAATCACTTTGTTAACTTTAAAACACTCAATGAAGTACTATTGTGCTTTATTAGCATATTTACTCCCCATAAGGATTACATTTATTTCACATTTCATTGCTAATACAAATTTTGACTGTACTAAAACTCAAGAAGCTAAATATATAAACTGCTAAAAAAAAAAATAGGTTTTGCAAACTCAATTCCTAAGGAAAGCATCCAAGAAACGTAAAAATATCATGTTCCACATTAAACCATGGTGTGAAATTGTGTCACAAATGTCTCTGTCAGTAAAAGGCCTCTTGATCATCAAGTTATACTGACACTCATTTAAAGCAATGTGTTTTTGTGAGAAGTGCTGAGTTCTATAAAGACATACCTACAAAGAAATACTTCATAGAATGAAAATTTCCTTCTCAACTGGAAGAAAGGTCACCACACATTGCTCTCTTCTCTTCAAGCCTTCTATTGTGCTACTTGGATGGTTAAGCCAGCATGTTCACTAGAGCTAGGGAATGTTTACAATAAACTGGAAACCTTGCCTGCTCTGGATCTAAAATGGTTGCAGATGCTCAAGCAGAGAGGAGAAACAAAAAATAGCTGTCCCCACCTCCACCACTGATACTTCAGAGGGCTATTTTTAAGAAGAAAATTATATTCAGAGGTTGTAGGCATTTTACTTATCTATTTTTAATTTATTTATTGATTTTTGAGACTAGGTCTCACTCTGTCACCCAGAGTGGAGTGCAGTGGCAATCAGTTTACTGTAACCTAGAACTCCTGGGCTTCTGTGATCCTCCCACCTCAGCCTCCCGAGTAACTGGGACTACAGGTGCACACCTGTACGCGGGGCTATTTTTATAAAAAAAAATTTTGGTACAGATAGTGTCTCACTATGTTGCCCAGGCTGGTCTTGAACTCCTGGCCTCAAGCAATCCTCCCATCTCAGCTTCCCAAAGCTCTGAAATTACAGGTGGGAGGCCACTGTGCCTGGCCTTAGGCACTTTCTAAATGGTAGGAATAACTTTTCTCAATATAACACAAACACTTATATCAATACAAAACTGAATACCTTAAATTTGCCTACCAGAAAAGTGTAAATTCTTAATGCCTTCTAGTAATGTAGCTATCATTTTCAACTAATGATAATGGTTGAAATTAATGGTTCCAGTTGCAAGAAAAGCAAACTATTACATTCCTAGTAAATTTAGAAAATTATTAAGATGAAATATCTTTAATATATAATAAACATATATTCACATCATAACCACAACCTGAAAAATGAGTAAGTATGGATAAGATAAACCCTACATGATGAATTGGAACATTCTCTGGTAAACATGGTGAATCTCCTTAGTAATAATTTCAAACACTACCACCATTCAAAACTACATGATTCATCACAATAGAGCAAGCTAAGGAACAATTAACTTCCCAAGTAAAGAACTTAAAATGTTTCTAATTATAATCATATAACACCCCTTTAAAAAAGAAAAAGCCAAATCAAATGAATCAGACATCAAAAGGCCATTAGGTCTCTCGACACAGACCATTTCCAGACCTAGTTTATTCCACATAAAACCTACGTTGGGGTGTTTTCATTTTTCACTAAGAATAGAGATATATGGTTCAAATTACTGCTTCTTCAAAGTCTCTCGACGTTTGTGTATTCTACAGCTAAAATGAATAAATTTTATATCATGTAATAAAAAACTTGAGGATTCAGACTTTAACAGTAACCAATTTTTAAAAGACCATCATTAAAATTCATGACATCAAACTTCAGGGACTATGATTTCGGGAAGAATAAAGGAAACTCGGTGAGGAAATAAACACAAGTTTTTCAAGGATAGAAATGTTTGACATTTATTTATCTATTGTTTATTATAATCTGACAAAATCTTTCTTCCAGAAAATCAGGTCTGTTTGCTGTATTTCTAACCTCATGCTTGGACATTAATATGTCATTAGACTCATGCTCTTGGAACATTTTATTCCTTCTGGTAGGAAAATTCTCTCTCCTCTACCAGTTTATTTTCTGTCCCTTCCTTCAAAACTTAGCTTAATGCCAAGAAATATTCAGGAAAGTAAGCCTTTCTCCAGTGACACTTTGATCATATACTCTGTTACCAATTCTTCAATCATTCACCATTTGGAGGAAATTTAGGGTGTCCCTCAACATGTACCATCAGACCCTGCGCTTTCTGTTCCAGCTGGCTCATCTTCCATCTTCTCAGGTTTTTGTTTTTTGTTTTTTGGAGGCAGAGTCTCACCCTGTCACCCAGGGTGGCATGCAGTGGCACAATCTTGGCTCAATGTAACCTCCGCCTCCCGGGTTCAAGACATTCTCCTGTCTCAGCCTCCCAAGTAGCTGGGAATACAGGTGCCTACCAGGACGCCCAGCTAATTTTTGTATTTTCAGTAGTGACGTTTTTACTAAAGAAATGTCTTTAATAGAACATGGGGAGGGGTTTCTCCATGTTGGCAAGGATGATCTCGAACTCCTGACCTCAGGCGATCTGCCCGTCTCAGCCTCCCAAAGTGCTGGGATTATTGGTGTGAGCCACCGTGCCTGGCTATCTTCTTAGGGTTCTTCACATACACGCTTGCAGTCTCCATCTCTACATATTAGTTCATGATCTTCTAACTTCCTGGGTAATTTTACTATATGGAAGAACGATTGCATATACAAGTCACTGTGTTCAGCATATAACTTTAGAACACAATTAGGAAGAGATCTACTATTAAAATTAGTCCCAGATTAACAGTTAACTTATGGAAATTACATCACTTACAAAACTTATTTTCTGAGTCTGTATGACGAAACCAGAGTATCCGATAGTGAACAGCCAACATATCTATGAGAAGTCACCAACATCGAAGATATTTTTCCCATATTTCAGATGTATTATTTAATTGTTTTCTTCCTTGAAAATTTAGCCTAGGTTTTCTTCTAGGGTTTTTATGGTGTTAGGTCTTATGTTTAAGTCTTAATCCATCAGGAGTTGGGAAGAGATAGCGTGGGGAGAAATGCCAGATATAGGTGATGGGGAGAAAGGCCGCAAATCACACTGCCATGTGTGTACCTATGCAACAATCTTGCATGTTTTTCACATGTACCCCAAAATCTAAAATGCAATAAAATATTTAAAAAAAATTTTTAATTAAAAAAATAAAAATAAATAAAATTTAGCACACAGGCTTAAGTCCAATGTGCAACTAATTGAGGTTAAAAGAGTATTGCTTTCAGTATGGCTGAACTTTTCTCAATCATGGTTTTTGTCTTTTTGTTCTTGTTTTTTGGTTTTGGTTTTTTTTTTTTTTTTTTTTTTTTTTTTTTTTTTTTTTTTTTTTTTTTTTTTTTTTTTTTTTTGAGATGGAGTCTCATTCTATCGCCCAGCTGGAGTGCAGTGGCACAGTTTCAGGTTATTGCCGCCTCCACCTCCAGGTTCAAGTGATTCTCCTGCTTCAGCCTCCCAGGTAGCTGTGAATACACGTATGTGCCACCATGCCCTGCCAATTTTTGTATTTTTAGTAGAGATGGGGTTTTGCCATGTTGGCCAGACTTGAGGTTGAACTCCTGACCTCAAGTGATCCATCCACCTTGGCCTTCAATCATGTTTTGGTTGTAAAACTTCATTCCTTATCACTATGGTTTGCACTATTTTTTGGATTTGCAATTATACAAAAAAAAATTTTAGATGAATACATAAATGAGCTGCTACAGGAAAAGATGGCAATATTGACAGAGTACACAAAAATGGCCAGCAAGTATAACAACCCAACAATTTATTGTAATTTTCTGGGTATAAGATAGTGATGTTTTTATTTACTATATATCTTTAAATTTTTTCTTTTTAATTTTTGTGGGTACATAATAGGTGTATATATTTATGGAGAATATGGAATACTTTAATACAGGCCTAATATGTGTAATAATCATATCAGAGTAAATGGGGTATCCATTACCTCAAGCATTTATCTTTTGTGTTACAAATAATCCAATTATATGCTAATTTTTATCATAATAATTACACATGGATGTATATGGAAGGTAAAAACTCGTCAGAGTGCTTTTGGCACTGATTAGCAGAGAAAAACGTGGTTTATGATGCCAAAGACATACAGGCAAAACATCCCCAAAGTAGAGAATGGCAACTTGCCTAACTTAACTGCTTATCCTAATTAGATAGAAACACCATTTAAGAACACCCAATTCTCTCAGTTATAATTCTATGATTATCAGAAAACACTTCAACCTATGGTTTGAATTCGTGAACAGACTAGCCCACTAGAAAAAACTATTTTTATCAAGTGCCTGGAAACCTTTTAAATAATTTTCCATGGCTCTTCTCCTTTTATGGACTATAGCTGCAGTTCCAACTAGGGTAAAAAAGGAAATGTGTCTGCCTACTGCCAGACTATTATTTTGGAGACCCATAATGAAAGCCAAGTATACAAACAGTAAGCTGTCCCAGCAATTCCACTCCTGGGTATATATCCAAATAATTGAAAACCGGTACTCAAGCAAGTAATTATATGTAAATATTCATAGCAGCACTATTCACAATAGCCAAAAGTTAGAAACGACCCAAATGTCCATCAACAGTTGAACAGATGAACCAATTATCATACATACACACAATGGAATATAATTCAGCCATCAAAAGGAATGAAGTTATGATATTTGCTGCAATGTAGATGAACCTAGAAGACATTATGCTAAGTGAAAGTAGCTCCAGACACAAAGGTCATATATTGTATTATTCCATTTCTATGACATATCCAGGAAAGATAAATCCCTAGAGACAGAAAGCAGAATGTGGTTAGGAGGATCTGAGAGAAGGCAGGGAATGGGAATCCATGGTCTAATAAGTATAGGATTTTATGTGTGGTGATGAAAGTGATCTGGAACTAGAGGTAGTAGTTGCACAACACCATGAATGTACTAAATGTCACTGAATTGCTCACTCTAAAATGTCAATTTTATGTTAGTTAAATTTTACCTCAATTTAAAAACAAATGACTGGAGCTGTAACTATGGAGCAGGGGTCCAAATTCAAACACCTACAGGAGCCAGCTAACAGAAATGAGGAGAATGAGCCGAAGACTGCATGCTGCCATGTCATTATATTCCTGAGTCTTTTTGCTTTTTTTCTTTAATGTTCATTTTTGCCTTTTAGTCTTTGATACAGTTGGGACATTTGTCCCCTCCAAATATCATGTTGAAATGTGACCCCCCCCCCGTGTTGGAGGTAGAGCCTAGTGGGAGGTGTTGGCTCATGGGGATGAATCCCTCATGAATGCCTTGGTGCCATGCCCTTGGTGATGAGTGAGTTCTATTGGTTCATGCCAGAGATGGTTGTTTAAAAGAGTATGGCGCCTCCCCCCCGCATCTCTCTTGCTCCCTCTCTCTCCTTGTGACATACCTACTACCCCTTCAACTTCCAACCACATGAGTAAAAGCTTCCTGAGTTCCTGACCAGAAGCAGATGCCAGAACCAAGCTTCTGACACAGTCTGCAGAACTGTAAGCCAAATAAACCTCTTTTCTGTATAAATCACCCAGCCTCACGAATTCTTTTATAACAATGCAAACTGATATAAAGGAATCAGAGAAAACAGAGATCAATCAACACAGTCTTTTCTCTGCTTTTCCTGACCAGTCTGACAGAGACCTGTTTAATTTGTTCACTTATTTTATTAAATTGGTTTTGGTATCTCTCTACATTGTGTTTCCGATTAGTTTTACTATATTTTTCACATCTACTGTGCTGCTTTTTATCTAGTGTTTTGGGGTTAAGGCTTAGCTTATTTCAGTCTAGATACCAATTTAGAGATACTCTACAACATTTTACGAGTAATGCTGTCACTATCCTTCAGTTTTAAATATTTGACGAGTTTATTGTGATTTCCTTTTTAACCCTAACTTATTTTAAAATACATTTTTAACTTTCTAAACTTTAGTCCAAGGGTTTTTTTGAACTGGCTGCTTATTATTGATTTCTAATCTGATTGCACAGAGAACATAAAATGTCATCTCTCTGACAGTGATACTTTAAAGGCGCTTGTGACTTCCATTAAACCAATCAGTTCCACTTGTTGCCTTGACAAGGCAGGGGTCAGCATTGCCAGATCTCACATAGTTCAAAAGAAACTAGAAATCTACAATTTACGTGAAATCTTCTGATTTTATAATGTCGGCAACTAATTCAAAAGTTTCAAAGCATTGTGCAGGCCAAACTAAATATATATGCAGATGACTCAACCTACAGCCCAGGAATTTATAGCATCTGCTGGAAAGCCTGAACCTGAACAGAAGTCCAACAAAACAGACAAGAAGAAAAGCACAAAAGGAGCAAAGATAAGAGTAGGATACAGGAAAATATTATGAAAGAAAGGAATGGCTTATATGACATCATCCTGGAATTTTGCATAACACAAATTTTAAAATAGAATTTTCAAATTGGAACATACAAGAAAAATATTAAAACATTATATAGTAATAAGTGCCATAAAGAAAATTAAGCAAATAGCCGAAGGGCAAGATACACATTTGTATATCATTGCTGTAATGATGGCACCGAATGATAGTTACTGAAGCTATAGTTTTGAATTGAATTGTCTAATGAAGGGAATTTAGAGTAAGACAAGAGTGGGATGAACGTGCAAAAAAGACCAAGTGGGATGAGGAAAATCAAGTGAATGTGCGCCACAGAAAATGAAGAAGAAAATGTCCTAAGGAAGAAAGATTGAACAAAATCCAGATTGGGATGAGAAGTTTTGGTAACATCAGGGAAGAACCCAAATTGTACTGGCCTGAAGGCAGATAATGAGAAATTTGAGGCAATGAGTAAAACAACTCCTTAAAGAAACCTGACTATAAAAGCAAAGAAGGAGAAAGAAGCCATAGTTGAAGGGGTTAGAGTGAGGTAAAGAAAAAAGTTTTAAGACGGATACTTATGCAGGTCTAAATGTTGAAAGGACAAATGTTGTTGAGAGATACAAAGAGGGCCCTGAATTACACTTCAAAATGGAGAAAGATGCAATAATTGTAAGAGGAAGAAAAAAATTGGTGGAAGGATTGGTTCAAAATATAAGAAGGTGAGAGTTTAAAAGAAGAACATTAATGAAACCAGAAATAATATTTTGGCCTGGAGTCATAAGAATACAAATTGTACCACTGTTACATCTAATTAGTGATGGATAACAGGAAAGGTTGAGGAGGACCACCTGTCAGTCCAAAAGTGATGGCTAAGGCTTTACTATACACTCCATGAACAAATAGTGCCAGGAATAATTTCTTAAGGGATAAAAGCTTCAGAAGAAGTTGTCTATGGTCTACTATATTAATAAAGCATATATTCAATGGTGTGAAAAATCAAAGAACACTTCATGACAACAGAGAAAATGATGATTTTTCTGGAGTAAAAGAAAAACCATTTGGGAGATCATGAGTCAGCCTTTGATTCACTTATTAATTTTGTAGAAAGCTAACCATGTTCCCCTGCTCAGGAGGTCGTACAGCTCCACATGCCTCACTCTATCCTCTTGAAGATGAGGCATAAGACCACAAAGCAAGCTGAGATCAAGGGCTTTTTGTTTTTATTTTTTTTTAAGAAATCAAGTTTCAAAGTAATGGAAAGGTCACTGTGTATTTAGATTTTAGGCCTACAAACCAATCTATAATTGAATCTACAGCAAATCACAATAATTTATTTCAAAAAAGATGATGTTGACTTATCCTAAATTTGTTCTTTATGCAATTATAAAGAGAACTAAAGTAATAGATCACATTTCAAAAATAATCTTATTTAAAAAATCAGAGTAAGAATAGCTCTAGGTTTCATAGCTAAAATGATATCTGGCTAACATCTCTCGAGTAGTCTTCCCCAAATGCTCACTAAAATACCTAGAAAGAGAGAGGGGGGAAAAAAGAAAATAAAACATTTCAATAACAGTAATAACTCAGATATACAGAAAACACAGTGAAAGAACCTGGGCAGAATCTTCAACAACTATAAAGTAAATATAAATAATTAAAAATATATCTATACAGATCTACCTAAAGCAAATGTAAATTAGCTTCAGGAAACAGAACCTAAGAAAAATTACATAGAAAGACACATTCTACCTCTCTCAAGTCAAATATTCTGTGTTGAAAAAAATCGAAGCATTTACTATATGTGATTCTTCTATGATAATGCTTTTCCCTTCCATGGTGGTGAGTTTTTCTAACATCTACTAGTGTTTTACACACAACCACTCAGAGCCAACAACTCCCAAAACACATTGGATTAAAGTAAACTACAAATGATGTTGATGTACTAAATGCAGAGAGTCATTATCTCCGCAGCTAAAGGAAGACACATGGACACAAAAAGAGGAAGAAATCTGAGTTCAAAATATACTGAGAACTATACAATTAATTCTTTCATTCAAAAAAATCAAAGACTCATAATATAAGTTATAAAAACATATATCACCAGTAAAGCAGAGTTTCTATAGGTAAAATTTTCCTAGAAACTTGGAACTTCATTGGCAGTTGACCAATGTTTTTATCCAGCTAAAAATCTTCAAAAGAATATGACCATTATACAAGTTGACATGGACAAGACACAAGATAATCCAGACCCAAAATACACAGTAGACTAATATCAGAAAGCCCCTAGAAAAGTATACAGTGAGAGCTCAATAAGTATAAAACACCAAGACTGAACAAAATCTCCCTTATTCCAGTGAGAAAAAAAAAATACCAGTTGGAGACTAAAAGTTATCGTAGGACCAGGAGAAAAAAACAACATTTTATAAACACAGAATAAAAATCTACCATCAAAATTATCTCATATAATATCTAGAAGAAAAATATCAAAAAAGTATGAGGAATCTGAAAGAAGACAATCTCTATGAAATAGAAGGCAAAATCTTAAGAATTAGCTAAGACAAAAAAGAATAGAATAATATTTTTAAAGGGGTATGATTAAGATGAAAAATAGAAAATAAGCAAAAATGTAGAGCACTATAAAAATTCATAATGGAAGTGGCAAAGAGCAAAAATGCAAATCAGTGATGTTGTCAATCATCCCATTACACAGAGGACAAAAACAACACATGAAAATATGAGAAAGAAACTAGAAATATAAAAGAATGATAAAAGAGCTACAAAGTAAATATGGAAAATAAATGCTAAAAAAGGAAAATATTAGAAATAAACGTACTAAGCTTATAATTTTTATGGGAAAACTTAAAATGTTGATGTCTTACTGTATTCTAGCATAAACAGAAAAAAAGAGAAGTACATCTGATTCAGATTTCCGGTTCCAAAATGGTGGTATACAAGCTGGGTTCACTCTCCTACACAGAAAACCAAAAACAAACATACAGGACAGAGATGATCACCACCAATATTATAGAACTCAAATATGAGAATCAGGCAGTTCCCAGGACCACAGAGAATTTTTTAAAAAAATTCTGAGCAGAAAGTGGGAGAACCACACTTCTATATGTACAATGTCCTTCCCGCCAATCTTCCTAGGTACACAGAAAATTTCCCCTCAACTCAGAGTTTCTACACTAGAAAAAGATCAAGGTGGACAACCAGTTTCTCCAACATCTTGGGTTCCCTGGCAGAAGACCTCTTCCTGCCTTAAGCCACAGGGAACGTTGTGAGTTCCTGAAGGGAGAAATATTAGCCAGAGACAAAGGGAGGGGTGAGTCTATTATCCTCAGTGCTGGAAACTCTGTTCTGTAACTTGGCCAAAGAAGACACCAAATCAGAGTGACTGTTCAACAGCACAGGTACCCTAGGCACAAGCGCCTAACCAGCCTTCCCATGCTACTAGGATTCCCAAGTAGGACTTCCCCCATTCAGAACAGGTGGCACTCCAAAGGTTTACTAGAACCAAGCAAAACCTGGGCTTAAGGTGCCATCTAGTGACAAAACAGAGGCAGTGATCTAACAGGATAAAAAAGAAAAAGAAATCAACAAGTAAATTATAGTGAATCACTAAAGCAAACATATCCAATAAAAAACAAAACAACTCAGGATGGGAAAACTGAATAAATAACTAATCCTTCAATGAAAAGACAAAGACGAACATCCTCAAGAAACAACATCAAACAACAAACAATGACCTACTCAAAGAGACAGAGCAAGAAGCCAGCAACTAACTAGTATGAAATGGTGATATGTAAACTCTCTGACCAAGAATTCAATATAGCATTTTTAAGAAAACTCAGTAATCTCCAAGATAACACAGAAAAGCAATTCATAAATTTATCAGAGAAATCTAACAAAGAAATCAAAATAATTTTTAAAAGATAAAATAAAGATTAGAATTGAAAAATACATTTGCTGAACTGAAGAATTCATTAGAGACTCTCAATAGCAGAATGGATCAAGCAGAGAAAGAACCTCTGAACTTGAAGACTGGCTATTTGAACACATACATTGAGAGGAGAAAAAAGAAAAAAGAATGAGAAAAAAAGAAGATCTCCTACAAAACATAGGAAATTTTCTCAGAAGACAAAATCTAAGAATTATCGATGTCTAAGAGGGAGTTGAGCAATAGAAAGAGGTAGATAGCTTATTCACAGAAATAATACAAGAAAACTTTCCAAAATCTAAGAAAGAGATAAATGTCCAGGTACAAGAAGGACAGAAAACAACAATCAGATTTGACCCAAATGAGGCTATCCCAAGGCATATAATCAGCAAACACTCAAAGGCAAAGGACAAACAGAGAATCCTAAAAGGAGCAAGAGAAAAGAAGCAAATAATATAAAGAAGCTCCAATTCATCTGGCAATAGACTTCTCAGGTAAAACCATACAGTACAGGAGGGAGCGGAATGACAGTTTCAAAGTTCTGAAAGAAAAAAAAAAAAAAACTGTCACACAAAAATACTGTATACAGCAAAACTATTCTTCAAATATTAAGGGGAGATAAAGGTTTCCCTGACAAACAAAAGCTGAGAGAATTTACCAACACCAGAACCATCTTACAAGAAATGCTAAAGGGAGTTTTTTTATTGGAAAGAAAAAAATAGTAATGTGCAAAAAGAAAACATTTGAAAGTATGAAACCCACTGGTAAAATCAAATATATGAACAAACCCGAAATACTCTAATACTATAACTGTGCTGTGCAATGCACTCATAACTCTAGTATGAAGCCAAAAAGACAAACCTATATATTAAAAAAAAAACAATACTACCTACAGGAACCTGTTAAGAGACAGGCAATATAAAGATGTATAATTGAGACCACATAAAAGTCTAAATCTGGAGAGATAAAAGCATATACACTTTTTCATTTTTTCTTTGTTTCTATACTTTGAGATCTAAGATAAATTCTCATCTCTTTAAAATAATTTGTTATAGCTATAAAATGCTTTTTGTAAGCCTCATAGTAACCGCAATGCAAAAACCTATAATAGATTTACTAAAAATAAAACATAATCAATTAAAACATTCCACCAAAGAAAATCATGTAACCATAAAGGAAGAAAGGGAAAGAGAAGTTACCAAACAACCAGAACACAAACAACAAAATAATAATAGTAAGTCCTTGCTGATCAATAATAACACTGAATGTTAATGAACTCAATTCTCCAATTAAAAGGCATAGAGTGGGGGGCAGAGCAAGATGGCCAAATAGAAACTTAGGTGATTCTTCCCCCCAACCGAAACACCAAATTTTAACAACTAGATATAAAAAGCACAATCACAGGAACCAAAAATCAGGTGAGCAATCACAGTACCATTTTTAATTTCTTATGGCTGAAAGAGACATTGAAGAGGGCAGGAAAAACCGTCTTGAACTGCTGATGCCACCCCTCCCACATCCATCAGCAGTGGTCAGATAGCACAGAGAATCTGTGCTCTTGGTGAAGGAGAGTACAGAGACTATGAGGCTTTGCATTGAACTTAGTGCTGTGCAGTCACGCTGGCAAAGAGAACCAGGCTGCAGTCAGCTGACATCTGCCTTCAGAGAGAGCACCTGGACTGGCCCATGTCCAGAGGTGAATTGCCCATCCCAAAGGTCAGAACTTGAGTTCCAGTAAGCCTTGCCAGCACAGGCTGGAGTGCTTTGGGACCTTAAGAGAACTTAAGGGACAGTCTAGGCCATAAGGACTGCAAATCCTAGGCAAGTCCCAGTGCTGAGCTGGGCTCAGAGCCAGTGGACTAGAGGGGCACACAACCTACTGAGATACCAGTCAGAAAGGCTAAAGGAATGCCTGTATCACCTCTCCTCAAGACCTGGGCAGTGGCCATCTGGCTTGGAGAAATCTGTGTGCCTGGGAGAGGAAGAGGGCAGCGACAGGGGAACTTCACATGGAACTCGGTGCTGCCCTGTCACAGTAGAGGCCTGGCAGAATTCATCACCTGCTAACTAAAGACGCTCTGGTCCCTGAATAACCAACAGCAATATCCAGATAATATGTCTTGGGCATCGGGCTCTGAGATGTCCTGGCTTCAGAACCCTGGATAGGTTCGTTTTATCATAACTTTCTATTACAATGCTATAAAAATAGTACCCTTCTGGATTTGCCTAGAACTTGGGTGGTCATGACAAAGAATAATTTTTTGAAATAATTTAATATCATTCACAATGTCTGGTTATTTTTCATCAAACGTTCATATAATTCATTGAATTCTAGTTAAATGGAATCCAAGGTGATTTCATACATGTCAAATATTTCCCTCTGGCTCCCCAACTCTATATACTATCTATGTTGTAAGAGGTAACGTCATACTCAGATGTGAACATCTGACATATTTTGGTTGAATAATACATCATAAATTGCATGTGTTCCTAATTTTAGTAATAATAGCAATAGAAAGAATACATTTAAAAGTTACAAACTTCATCAAGTAAACAGTTGAAAACAGCACCTATCTTCTTTATTAAGTATCATAAGTTACAGGTTACTTTTACGTTGTAGTAGAATAGTATTTAGAATTAATCTTTCAAGGATACTTTTTGAAAGTTCAAATTTGTTTTCTAAACAGAATAAAATTTCCTATCAAGGAGAACATTCAAAGATGTTTTCGCTTACTTATTAGGTACAGAAAACCTTATGTTTACTACTCAAGTTTGTAGGCTTCCTTTTAGCCTCTTTCTAGGTATCTTCTTAATTCAATTTTTTCTCCATTTTAAATGTCGCTATTAATTCTTGAGATATTTTTCACCAACCTGACAAACAAAATGATGAAATCACAATTCTTCACTTCAGTAATATTGAAACTAAATTCAGACTTATACTATTCAGTTATACTTTAAAATCCCCTTCAAGACCAATTTAACCTAGCTCTTCCAGTTTACCAAAATTCAAAATTCAAGCTCCTGGGTAAACTGGAAGGCTGTCTGCTTTTAATGCAACTTCATCCAAATTTTTGCAGTAGGCAATGTTCCATTAAAAAACAAACCTAATCAAAATGAAGTTCACTGCTTCTACGAATAATCACAAGATTGTTTAGTATTCCATTTAAGTCGTTTATTAAGATTAGTGTCTAGCAAACAAAAACTACAGTCATTATAACTTTGCAGTTTTAGTATCTTTAAGGTATTCCTATTAGAAGATTAATCTGTTTCTACCAATATTATAAATGTTGATTTATAACAACAAACAAGCAACAAAAGATAAAGGAAGAATATTTAAAAGTCTTACAGGAAAGCTTTTTCACTCATGTTAAAAAATATAACTTTAGGGGTAAATAATGTTTTTCCATCATAATGGGATATTATAAAAAATACACATATTAAGCAAGAAAAGATATGTGTTTAGGAAGCTGTGTGTCAGCTTGTTGGAAAAATAACAAGAAAGGGCTCCAATAACTCCAATAAATTCTTTCCTTTGGTCCCAAACCAACTGGGTCCACTCACTTCTATTGGTTCTTTGATAATGCCACTGAATAGTCTAAAAGTTCTGCTTACTCCAGGGACTGAACATAGGCCAAATTCTCCCCACATGGGTGTTTTGTTTTTTTTTTTAATCTTTAAGTTCCAGGGTACATGTGCAGGATGCACAGTTTTATTAGATACATAAATGTGTGCCATGGTGATCTGCTGCACCTATCAACCTAGCACCTAGGTATTAAGCCCAGCATGCCTTAGCTGTTTTTCCTAATGCTCTTTCTCCTCCCACCCCACTCCCCAACAGGGCCTAGTGTGTGTTGTTCCTCTCCCTGTGTCCATGTGTTCTCATTGTTCAGTTTCCTCTTATAAGTGAGAACATGCAGTGTTTGGTTTTCTGTTCCTGCATTAGTTTGCTGAGGATAATGGCTTCCAGCCCATCCATGTCCCTGCAAAGAACATGATCGCATTCCTTTTTATGGCTACATAGTATTCCATGGTGTATACATACCACATTTTCTTCATCTAGTCTATCATTGACGGACATTTGGGTTGATTCCATGTCTTTGCTACTGTGAATACTGTGAATAGTGCTGCAATGAACATATATACGCATGTATCTTTGTAATAGAATAGTTTCTATTCGTTTGGGTACAATAGGTGTATTTTTTCACAACATAAAAGCATGATGAAGATACATACCCAGCAGAAGTGTGTATTTTTAGTTACCAAAAGAAACACATAAGAATGTTCATTGCAGCACTATTAATAATATCCCCAAACCAGAAACAGCCCAAATTAATATTAACAGTAGAATGGACAAATACATAGTGGTATATTCACTTTGAAATACTATTCAACAAATGAGCATGTTGAATGAACAAATGAGTCATTTATATTGTTGTATATCACTGTAGTTTCAATGATATACAACAATATAAATGAATCTCACAAACCTAAATGTTGAGTAAAAGAGGCCAGGCACAAAAATCTGCATTCTACACGATTCCATTTATGTGTTGTTCAAAAATAGATAAAAAGTCAGAATAGCGGCTGCTCTTGAAGGTGGGGCAGTGACAGGGGCTCAGGAGGGAGGCTTTTGTAATGCTGTTAATATTCAGCTTCTTGATCCAGGAGCTGCTCACATGAGTTGTGTTAAGTTTGTGTACTTTCTGGTATGTAGTTACACTTCAATAGAAAGTTATAAAAACTATGAGACTGCAGGATGAGTACCCTCAATAAACTTCTGTTCACAGAAAAAAAAAATACCTGGAGTCAGAAAAGGGGTGTTATACATCAATATCAGGTACATTATGAGCAGAAGACATCTCCAGTTCATGGTCAAAGGGCTTGTGGCTAGGGTGTTTTCTAAAAGCCATAAGCTGAGAGGAAATAAACACCCTAATCTGGGCATGACAGTAAGATTTCAAAGGACAGGAGTAATCCAAGTCCAGAAATGTCACCATATATTTTTCTCTTGCATAGTTAGGTTTTCATTGGGTTGACCACATATGTGATTCACCTTTCAATCTGTGGGACCTTAAAACAACATTTGGCTTCCTTTTGCTGCTGTTGAGACAGGGTGTCGTTCTCTTACCCAAGCTGGAGTATAGTGGCGTAGTCATAGCTCACTGCAGTCTCCAACTCCTGAGCTCAAGCAATCCTCCTGCCTCAGCCCCCTTAGTAGGTGGGACTAGCAGCTTGAGCCACCCAGACAGCTAATTTTGTTGTTGTTGTTTTTAGAAATGGGTTCTTGTTATGTTGCCTAAGCTGGTTTCAAACTCATGGCCTCAAGCAATCTTCCCGCCTTGGCCTTCCAAAGTGCTGGGATTTCAGACATGAGCCATTGAACCCAGCCCTCATTCAACTTCTAATTGAAATTTTGTCCACGATGTACAGCAAAATAGTTCTAGAATAGAATGTAGGGGAAAATAGGAAACACAGAGAGCCAAATGTGTAAAAAAGAACCCACTTATTGCACTTATTCCACTTCCTCGAAAGGGAAAGAACACTCCAGTTTTAACACACCCTGTCAAGTGATTACAATACTGAGTGACCATTTGGGGCAGGTCATTTGTATCTCTGCCTGCTGTGGGGCCACTTTCAGCTCTCTTTCTCTCTCTGGTACGGCTGGGCTAATCACAAGTAAGAATGTTGCCTCTAAGGGCTCCACCATCAAACCCTGAGCTAAACATCTTTCATGTGCCCCTTGGGCACTCTCATGATCATTTTTGACCCAGTTCTGTGCCCCAGAGGTGGGTCTCTATGATCTCCATCAATGAGCTCCCTTGCCTTCGGGTTTCAAGTTGAATTCAGCAAGGAGCCTGATCATCAGGGTCCCATCTTGTTCGGTATTAAAAGGAAATGGAAAGGCTGAAGAGTTCTTGGAGCAGAAAGAGGTGGGGGAGGAACAAGTTTTATTTTCCATTCCCCTTGGAGTTCTCACCTGGCCTTGACTGTTTTTGTTCTTCCTTCCCTGGGGGCAAGGAAGCAGGTAAATTTATCTTTAAAGATAAAAACTTCACAAAGTAATGGACGAAGGAGAATGATATAGAAAAGTGATCATTCCAAAAAAAAAAAAAAACAAAACTGGTCTCTGTCAAATAGACATCTTTGATATAAGTGGGAAAATAGAAGACGGTACACCTACATGTTCTCCAGATAGCAGCTCCCTTGGCTGAGGTTCAAGTCTAGTTCAAAATCGACTGCCCCATCTCTGGTCCCTGATATGTTACCAGTTATGGTATCAAAAAGTCACCCAGGATAAGTGCTCTTGTTCCAGGATCCATCCAGCACCTCCCTCAGCCGGCTTATTCAGTCCTTGGGGCATTATGGGAATTTATTAGCCAATACAATAAACAGAAACAGCTAAAAACAATTTGTCTCTGAAATTTTTTTAAATTCCTTTTTAAAAATGTCTGATTTTTACCCTAACAACTGAAGTTGATAAAATAAGAAAAAACTCAAATTCCATTTGAAATTTTTTACATTCTTAATATTGTTCAGCTGCAACCTCATCCAAATCTCATCTTGAACTGTAGCTCCCATAATTCCCTTGTGTTGTGGGAGGGACCCAGTGGGAGATAACTGAATCATGAGTGCCATTTCCTCCATACTGTAATCATGGCAGTGAGTAAGTCTCACAAGACCTGATGGTTTCATAAAGGGAAACCCCTTTCACTTGGTTCTCTTTTTCTCGTTTGCCTGCCATCATGTAAGACATGTCTTTTGCCTTCCACTATGATTGTGAGGCCTCCCCAACCCTGTGGAACTGTGAGTCCATTAAACCTCTTTTTCTTTATAAATTACCCAGTCTCGGGTATGTCTTTACTAGCAGCATGAAAATGAACTAATACGATTCCTAAATATTTTTTCATCACAGCATGTTTTGATTCAAATCCTACACCATGGGAAAAAATATACATATATAAATGTGTGTGTGTGTGTGTGTGTGTGTGTGTGTATAATACAATAAGTTAAGCTCCAGTGTTTAAAAGTTTTTAAATTCCTTGTATTTGTATCTTCATAAATCATGAACACTATTTTAAAATTCAGTATTTCACTAGAAGCCCAAATCCCACCATTATGCAATATATTCATGTAACAAACTTAACACATGTACCCCCTGAATCTAAAATAAAATATTTTTAAATCAACATTTATACTTTAGATTTCCATGTACTCAATCTATGTTATATCTATATGGAACAAAAATATAAAACAATGTAGTTTTTCATCAGCTATCTCTCAGAAATTATTTGTGAAAGTTTATTAACTGTGGTGAAGAAAAGGTACTCAGATGAGACTGGAAAGTTCCAGAGAAGCTCCTTGTCCTGGTGAGTCTGATCTGCACTGGCTGCATCCATCCTCTCTATCACAGGCTCTGGGACCCCACTGTCCCAGAGTCTACTGTCTCTTACATGGAACCTTTTGATAGCTTCATCTTCCTTATTGTCCTGCTTCCACTGTCTCATTACTTAAATTTACATTTTCATTCCTGCCAGGATAATCTCCCTAAAGTATAGTTCTTCACGGGATGTACTTACCCTGAAATGTTAGGATAGTTAGGAATCAAAATAAGTATGCTAAAATCAGATTCAAGTTTACAAAGTAAGATTGATAAATTACAAGTAGAAGATGAATCTATGTATTACACATGAATTCGCACAAGAAGAAAGCCTGAAGCCTCTTATAGGGAGAATACTTTTTCTTTTCATTAAAAATTCCTGGCTGGGTGGGGTGGCTCACACCCATAATTCCAGCACTTTGGGAGCCCAAGGCAGACGGATTTCCTGAGATCAGGAGTTTGCTGAGAGACGGCGAAACCCTACCTCTACTAAAATACAAAAAAAATTAACTGGGTGTGACGGCATGCACATGTAGTCCTAGCTACTCAGGAGGCTGAGGCAGGAGAACTGCTTGAACCTGCGAGGTGGAGGCTGCAGTGAGCTGAGATCCCACCACTGTACTACAGCCTGGGCAAAAGAGCAAGACTCCATCTCAAAAAAAAAAAAAAAATCTTAATCATACACTTAATAAAAAGCTCTCTTTCTTATTGTATATTCCATAAGCCTCCTAATAGCCTCTCTTAACAAGCTGTGGTAGGGTGTCCTTTCATTCTAGGTGAAGAAAACTCTCACCTGTTTTTTAAAAAAGTGTGTCATCCCTGACAACTCTCCATTTATTATATGAAATACACAGAAGGTTTGTTCAGTCAAAAACTCAAAATAGACTTTATTTCCAGAAACTGGGTTTACATACTGCTCCACCCCTTACTAGCTAAGTGATTTGGGACAAATTGAAAGCATCTCAGGACCCTGAGGAATCCTCAGACACGTTTAATTAAAAATGTATGCAAAATGTAAATAAATTTTTTAAAACCTCATATGCTTTCCAACTAGGGTGAGCATACAATATTGAACTACTATTAATGTTTCATAATTCTTCCTCTTCAAATTTTATTGGTTTCTTTTGTCTTTATTATTGTCATAAGCCAAAATATGGTCTCATTAAATGTGTATGTTTTTATATAAATATAATTTCCAGGTCCCTTTCAATGCATTTATACACACACCCTACACACACACACACACACACACACACACACACACAGAGACACAGACACATACATACACATACACACACACAATCTTTTCTCTAAATTCACCCTTGTAGCTTGTATCAAAGCTAAAATATTGGAAAGCAAAGTAACCAGGAAGCAACATATTAAGGCTACATTAGCTTAGGTCTCTACAATATGCCAAAGCACATCTTAATATATAATAACTTTCAGCTTTTACTGAAAGTCAAAATAAGAAATAGTCAGTCTGTATTTTCTGCAAAATGACTATTGAAGATCTTGTCAGAAAAAAAAAATCATTTCTCTTAAAATCTGATGCCATGAGGGATCTTTTATAGAGTGATAGAAACGTTCTAAAATTGGGCTGGGGGCAGTGGCTCACACCTGTAATCCCAGTATTTTGGGAGGCCAAGGCAGATGGATCACTTGAACTCAGAAGTTTGAGACCAGCCCGGACAAAATGGTGAAACCTTGTCTCTACCAGAAACACAAAAAATTAGCTGCTCATGGTGGTGCATGCCTGTGGTCCCAGCTCCTAGGGAAGCTGAGGATCACTTGAACTTGGGAAGTCGAGCTGCCAGTGAGCCAAGATCGCCCCACTGCACTCCAGCCTGGGTGACAGAGTAAGACCTCATCTCAAAAAAAAAAAA
>NW_016107544.1:1020977-1075073 GCF_001604975.1 Cebus imitator | reverse complement strand
GTACAGGGAGAAAATTTAAATGTCTGGCTATAGAAAAATAGAGGAAAACGGGATTTAATTCTTTCAATGAATATTGACTAGGCACCCACTTGTTAACAGGCACTATTCTAAATGCTTTATAATAACTCTTCTAAGCCTCTCCACAATCTTAGAGGGAAGATCTTATTATTGTCCTCATGTTACAGATGCAAAGCCTGAATCTCATGGAAATTAGGCATCATGCCTAAGGTCACACAGTTAGTAATTTAGGCTAGAAGTTAGACCATGACAGCTAGGTCCAGAGTTTATGCTCTTAAACCACACTAAATTCAAATTGTTCCCAAAACCACCTGAAAGAGTTCAAGTCAAAGCAAATTTAGAATTTAAATACAGAAATACTTTTATATCTAGTCCAATAATATCTACCATCTCTACATGTTTTTTAAATTTTAATTACATGTTAATATGCATTTATAAGTCATTGAAGTCTGTTCTAGAACTAAAGATAAATATTTTATTCATCATTTCTTATAATACTTTCACTGTATCAGTTTTATAAAGGCAGGAACTATTTACTTGCTGAAATGAACTCCATTAGGGATTACTAAATTATTTTTCCTATATTTACTCATAATTTAAGTGATATAATCCTGAAAGCATTTTTTTTTTAAATTTAACTTTTAAGTCCAGGGTACATGTGCAGATTTGTTATATATGTAAACTTGTGTCTCGAGGTTTGTCGTACAAATTATTTAATTACCCAGGTATTAAGCCTAGTACCCATTAGTTATTTTCCCTGATCCTCTCCTTCCTCCTACCCACCACCCTCCAATAGGACCCAGTGTGTTCTGTTCCCCTTTATGTGTCCATGTGTTCTCATCATTTAGCTCCCACTTATAAGTGACAACATGCGGTATTTGGTTTTCTGTTCCTGCATTAGTTTGTTAAGGAAAATGGCCTCCAGCTCCAGTCATGTTCCTGCAAAGGACATGATCTCATTCTTTTTTATGGCTGTATGGTACTCCATGGTGTATATGTACCACATTTTCTTTCCAGCCTATCATTGATGGGCATTTAGGTTGATTCCATGTCTTTGCTATTGTGAATAGCGCTGCAATAAACATATATGTGCATGTGTCTTTATAACAGAACAATTTCTATTCCTTTGGGTTTACACTCAGTAATAGGATTGTTGGGTTGAATGGTATTTGTTTTCAGGTCTTTGAGGAATTGTCACACTGTCTTCCAATGGCTGAACTACTCCCACCAACAGCGTATAACTGTTCCCTTTTCTCTGCAACCTCACTGGCAACTGCTATTTTTTGCCTTTTTAGTAATAACCATTTTGACTGATGTAAGATGGCATCTCATTGTGGTTTTGATTTGCATTTATCTAATGATCAGTGATGTTGAGGTTCTTTCTTTTTTTTTTTAACTGTTAAGAAAAATTTTGTGGTTTTATTATAGCATGAGGCATTGAAATATCTGAACAAATCAATGTCTGGGCAGTGAGGCAGCTGCTTTATCCTTCTTTGGGTTACTAGAGCAACTTGTCAGTAGATTAAAAAAAAAAAAAGACAATCTTTTGCATTACTTAAGTCTTTTGAAGGCATGCACTGGTACAACACAAACTTCTCCCATCAGATGCAACTAGTCTAGCATCCAAACATCATGCACAACACCTTGGTGGCAGCAGCACACTGTGCCCACTCCCCCCATGGCCCTGCTCATTTGTGCAGGATATTTGGAGCATCTGGAGGAGTGGAAATAGTATTGGGAAGAGGAGGAAGCAGGAGACAGCGTGAATGTCTTGCTGAGAGGAGGTCAGCGAAGTTGTGCAGGGCAAGCCTGAAGGTATCATTGGTGCAAACCCAAGCATCATTGATGTTCTTTAATAGGAACATCTGATGGAACCCCATGATGGTGTCTTCATCCATCTTAAGCTGGCCCACAACCATGCTGATGATGGAGCTATCTGGTGTGGGCTGATAGCTATCCTGCGCTGTGATGCCATGCTGGACCTTCTGGAACAGAATGCTACACAACTTCTCCACAATGGCAGCTTTACCCTGGAACTGTCATCCTTCCCACATAAGGCATGATGCGTCAATGTAAATTGCGCCTCGTTGGGTTCTATTCTTATCAAATAACTGGTAGTAATGTTGAATGATGCTGGATCCAATCTGCTCCCAAATTGGCTTGTCTCTCATTCTGGAGAGTCACCCGGCCTTGCGGAGACCTGAGGGGCTGGCACAATGGCGGCAGTAGTGGCAGCAACCCAGCGTGGTCTGCAAGTGTTTTTTCATATGATGGTTGATCACATGTAGTTTCTTTTGAAAAGTCTGTTCATGTCCTTTGGCCACTTTTTAGTGGGTTTTTGAATTGTAAATTTGTTTAAGTTCCTTACAGATGTTGGATATTAGATCTTTGTTAGATGCACAGTTTGCAAATATTTTCTCCCATTCTGTCTGTTTCTTTTCATATTCTAGTGAAACTACTACTGCTATTATTTAATACTAACTGAAAAATAGAAAGCCTGTCTATATTAATGTCAGGGTTAAAAATATTTAAAGTGTTTATGACAATGCAAAAGAGTTTAAAATCTCAGAATAAATATGTTAAGGCATTTTTGTATTTTATTGTAAAAGAAGGAGTTTGAAAAAGTTAATCAAAAAGGTGCTTTGGAAGTTTTAATTGATTACTTTAAAACAGACCATATACTGTCTCAAAATAATGCTTTATTATGTTTATAGAACCAAAAACTTAAAAATTAAATTTGATAACACAAGAATATTCAAGAAGGAATAAACCAAACTTATACTATCCACATTTGTTGTTGATGGATTTTAACTCCTCCAAAAATATAATTATTTGGTTTTACATAGTAAACAGTCATTCTCCTTTCATTAGAGTCTATTTAGCTCCCCACATGATTTAATTACTTATCTTTGAAAAATGAACATGTACAATTCATGCCATTAAAGTTTCAGATAGTTTCCCATTTATGGAAGTTACTAAAATTATCTTCTATAGCAAAAAATGAAATAGGAAGCAAAAGTATTTAGTACTTGTGTAGAACAAAAATTGAAAAGAATAGTAAGGCAACAACATTAAACTACTTTTATTTCTTAGAAAAAATAGCAACAGGTGCCTTAAGGATCTAACATTTAACGTAAAAAAAATGTGACTACAATCCTCCTTCTTAAATAATGATAGGTTCTGAAATATCAACTTGAGCTCTAAACCAAAGATGAGTTGACAATGTCAACTGCTTCGAGAGAATGTAAATATCAACTGCATCATCCTCTCACAGAACAATTTCCAGTCTTTTTCTGTCTTTAATACAATCATTATATCAGAATAAAGCCACTCAACTTTTCCATTAACATCTCAAACACATTATATGTCATCCCAATTCACAAGACTACCCCTACATGGTTGCAAAGTTCTATAATCTGAGAGAATCAAAGAACTTGACACTAGAAATCGCTAGGAGAAAAGGAAAGGTAATCTATGAAAGAAGCATATGTGGTAATGTAACAAGGTGAAGAGAGCTGGGAAATAGAAAAGAAAGAGCCAAAACTAGTAGAGGCTAGCATCTCTAGAGAGACAGCAGAGGATGGGACCAAGCTCTCAGGATAGTTTATCTGTTCTCTACTTTTCATTCACAAGTCAGTTAAAAACCTTTTCTTCTCTAAGATGCTCCCATTACCAGTTCATCTTACTGATTATGTTTTTAAAGTATTTTGCCTTATATGGCATGTATCATATTTTCATATGGATATAAATTCATATTTATATATCCCTGTTTTCTCTGATTTATTTCCCTGATTTATTTCACAGAAGAAATAAATCCTTATTAAATGAATGAAAGAAAGAATAACTACATGAATGAATAATACTACATTCTAAAATGGAGATTTTCTACACGTGTAGAACACAGCTCAAGATGTTATGATGTTCTTAATGATTAGGCATTTGAAGTACTTAGATTAACTAGGTATTAAGTTGACCCTAAGTGCAATTAGAGTTCAGGAAGATCTTTTCCGTGGAATATTAGGAGTTTATGTATATAACAATACAGTATCTTTTAATGGTGCTGGTAGAAAGTCAAAGAGCCCTGAAGTCTCTGCAGGTTTCTATGTACAATATAATCATTTTCTGAGCCAAGTAACCCTCTTTAGGTACTTCAAAGGTCTTTGTCAAAATACTGAATTTTACTTGGAGTTAAAAGAAGACATTTTAGAATGTTAAATAAAATTCTTCCGTAGATTATTTCTCCATCTTACATATAGGTAATACCTTAAGTTTGACTAAATGTCTAGATGATCTTAACAGTGCAGTACTCAGTATAGAAATAATAGTGTAGTCTGAAAGGAAGAGAGTAAATTATTGTGAGGTCTAACTTCAAAGTAAACAGCCCAAATTGGCTATTTTCCCAAGCAGAACTAGATACTAAATGTGCTTGATCCTAGGTATTCTTTTTGGCCTTTCTGTAAGTCATTCTTATTTGGAGGTTTAGGGAAGCAGGTAAAATGAAATGACCGATTCTCTGGGAATTAGCTAGGTATACTGAGCTCAAGAAAGCTTCTCCTCTTAAATCACTTTATTGGGTCAGTCACTGTATTGACCTTCCTCCAATTAAACACTTATTGTACTTCTGTACCAAATTGCCAAATGTCTTAATATCTCTCCAACTAGAGTATATAGTTTTATGGGAATGTACCACACATTGGCTGACATATGGTGGGAACTCAATATTTATTGAGTTCAGACCTCATAATAATTTATGTTTTAAGTTATCTAAATGAATCAATGTTTTTTCAGCTAAAAACTGCAAGGTCAAACCTAGTAATAGGAGGGCCCAATCAGTCTAGTAAATGAATGGAGAAGACAAATAAAACCTAATATTTCAGTATACACTTAAGAACACTAAAACACTAAGTAGTATATCGTAAGACAAAACCTTTCCTAAATAATGCCTGTATAGTAATCCATTTTCAAATATAACAACTGGAACATTTCATTTCCCAATCGCTCAACAAAATCTACAGCAGAATTTCTAAATGTCCTAAGACCTAAATCTCATTTTTAAAAAAATCTGTTTTCGTTTAAGAGGGAGAAAGCATCTGAAACCACTGAGTTCTATTTTCTTACATTTCTATCACTTAAAAACAGCTGAACTGATTTTTCTTTTAAAAAAAAATTACTGGCTAGTAATAAAATTCTGAAGATAGAGATTTGTGATGAAAAACTGATGCAAACTAATCCATAGCAAGACTTTTATAAAAATATAGTGCCTAGGTCCCAGTTACTTAATTTGGCTCACAGTTTAATAAAGGGTAGTTTTAAATGAAATGCATTACAGTTTTACTCACTTCAAAGCTTCCTCAAATTTATGAATTTTCTTTTCAGTATCTTCTTTTCCTTTATCAAGTTCACTCTGCAAGTCATGAACCTGCCATGACAAGAACAGGGAAAATTTATTGGAAGACAAGTAAAGTTTACTTAAAAGAGACGTACAAACAATGAAAACGTGATCACAAATCCATTTTTAATATAAAATTAAATTTAGATATTTCAAGAAAGAAACTTGGTCTACCATAGAATGATTTCAATACTATACTCAAATACCAATTTTCTGTTCAAAGCGAATTGCCTGAATCTACCTGCAGATGAATTCTTTTAAAATAAATCCATAAGATAAAAGAAAATGAAAAACAGAAACTCTTTGATTTTTTTAATTACTTTTTAATCAAAGAAAAGAAATCTCGCAAGATTCAAGAGAATACGATAAACAATGTATCTATACCTCTTTCCTAAATGTGGCATCATTTGAGGAAATGAGATGGCAGCATCAATAACAAGTGCTAAATGAAAATTTGTCTTCACAAAAAGCTGTTCATATGCAAATGCAGATAAACACAACCAATGTGGACATTATACAGATCTTAAAATATAAAAGGGAAATTTTGGTACAGCTGGACAAAAAGGAAGAAATGAAACAGCAGCCATGCTTCCACATACATGGCAATTGAGGATGCAGAGCCTAGCTGGGAGGTAAGAAAACTCATGTTACTTGGTGGGATGGAAATACCCGCTACAGACCTGCCTGTAAGCAAGGTAAGACTGAAAGTGAAATGAGTGGCCACCAGGTTTAAGAGAGAAATGACAAGAACAACAACAAAACATAAATACACTATGACAAACCATATCAAACACTGAATCAGTGCTAGCCAAAATGCCTGTAGTTAGCTATTTAAATCAGTTTAAATGGAGACCTATTTAACTCAAACTCTATCTTTAACCTCTTCTTTTTATATTTTTTTCGATTTCTTCTCTCAGTGTTTTAGTAAATAAGTGAATTAATAAAATCAATGTTTGCTTATAAACTAAAACAAAGTGAGGGTAGACAGGAAATTTTCCAAGATAATATCGAAAAGCTTCTATGGGCTGCTATGATGATAATCTCAAAAGTAAGAATACACTAAGAGGCAGAGAAGAAAAAGCAAGAGAATTAGGAACCAGTAGCCACTCTACTCCATATTTTAAATGGTAAATTTAAAGGGTCTCATAAAGTATTTCTTATGAGAAAGAGAAAGAGCAACTTGCCTTGCAAATTTTTGCCAATACATTTATTTTATTTTACATGGGGGAAAAAGAAGTCTGTTGTTCAAGTTTTTACCACGTTTGAATTTTAAATTATTATTTTGGATCTCTAATATGTATTACAGTGTTTGGCACAAAGTACATTACACTGGAGTCCAAACATTACTAAGGCAACAAAAGCACCATTTCGATGCACATCTAGTCTTTCTAACGTAGCGAGTCAAAGACTAAAACCTCAAAATGAAATTCAGATACGGACCTAATGCGAAGATCCTGGAAACATGTTTTTATATCAGTAAAATCCTTTCTTGAAATGAAATCTTAAGTGAAAAATCACCCACCAACTTAGGAAAAACACACAGAGAAAAGTAAATGTATTCAAGTGAAAGGTTGGGAGAAGGGCAATTCGGAAGCAAGTTAAAGGGAGAAATTAATAGCTCAAAGGTTATCTTCCACTGGTGTTTACTTACACATATTTACCTATCACTTTGCTTTAATCGTTCTTTGTTAGTCAAGTTCTCTGGTGAGCTGAATTTGGTCCAAATCATACATTTTCTTTTAATAAAGGATGTTCTTAGATTTATTGCTACCACTAAAATATTATTATTTATGCCATTTTTCCCTGTTTCCTGATTTTTTATGTTACTTTTTATACATGGCATTTTTGTTATTGTCCCCAACTCCTCCATGTTCTGATAGATTGATACATAGAGACAGAATAAGACTTTTCTATATAATTGGCAAATAAAATTATACATCTTTGAGGTATACAACATGGTATTTTTAAAATTTATTTTCATGGACAAATGACAAATTGTATATACCTATGATATGCATGAAGTTTTGATATATGTATACATTGTAGAAATATTAAATCAAGCTAATTCACATATTCATCATATCACACATATACTTATCTTTGTGATGAGAACATTTAAAGTCTGTTCTCTTAGCAATTTTCAGGTATACTACAGATTATTATTAATAACAATCACCATGTTCCATGTTATATCTCCAGATACTTATTCCTCCTGTCTAAACTAAACCATTTTTTTTTTTTTTTTTTTGGAGGCTCGAACTTTCGCTCTTGTTGCCCAGGCTGGAGTGCAATGGCGCGATCTCGGCTCACCGCAACCTCCGCCTCCCGGGTTCAGGCAATTCTCATGAGATCTGACTGTTTTAAAAACAGGAGTTTCCCTGCACAGGCTCTCTTCTCTTGTCGGTCTCACTTCCACCCAGGCTGGAGTACAGTGGCACAATAACAGCTCACTGTAACCTCAAACTCCTGAGCTCCAGTGATCATCCCACATCAGCCTCCCAGGTAGCTAGGACTACAGGCATGTACCACCACACCTGAATAATATTTTTTTAGAAACAGGGTCTCATTATGTTGCCCAGTCTGGTCTAAAATGCCTGCCCTCAAGTGAGCCTCCCTCAGCACCCAAAAGTGCTGGGATTATAGTCATGAGCCACTATGTTTAGCCTAAACCAAAACTTTGTACCCTTTAACCAGTATCTACCCATTTCCTTCCATCCCTCCCCACCAAGCCCATGGTAACCATCGTACTATTATCTGATTCTAGGAATTTGATTGTTTTTTCAGAGTCCACGTATAAGAGAGATAATGCAGTAATTGTCTTCCAGGATCTTCCATGTTATTGAAAATAACATGATTATCTTTTTTAAGGCTGCATAGTATTCCACTGTGTATATATATCACAGATTCTTCCATCCATAGATGAACACTTAGGTCAGTTCCATTCATCCATAGATGAATACTTAGCTTGATTCCATATTTCAGCTCTTGTGAATAGTGCTGCAATGAACAAAGGAGTGTAGATATCTCTTAAACCTACTGATTTCATTCCCTTTGCATATAAACCCAGAAGTAGAAATGCTGAATGATATAGTAGTACTATTTTTAATTTTTTGAGGTACTTCCATACTGTTTGCCATAATTGCATTCCCACCAACAGAGTACAGAAGCTGTCTTTCCTCCACATCCTAGTCAACACGTATTATCCCCTTGCAGGATGTGTGTTTGTGGGTGCGTGCACGTGTTTTAGCAAAAGCAATCTAACAAGTGTGACGTGATATTTCACTGCAGTTTTGATTTCCCTTTCCCTGATGACTAGTGATGTCAAGAATTTCTCATATACCTGTTATTTCTGTATCTTCTTTGGAAAAGTGTCTATTCTGGTCTTTGGCCCATTTTTTAAACATCAGGTTATTTGTATTTTTGCTATAAAGTTGTTTCAGTTCCTTATATATGTAGGATATTAGTTCCTTATCCAATAAATGGTTTGCAAATATTTTCTACCATTCTGTAGTTTGCCTCTTCACTCTGTTGATTGTTCACTCTTCTATGCAGCAACTTTTTGGGTTTGATGCAATCCTACTTGTCTATTTTTGCCTTTGTTTCTTGTGCATTTATTGTTGTATTATAGTCTAACTTCCATGGGTAGGACTTTCAGTACTGTGGGAACTAGAAGTGGTGATAGCAGGCATCCTTGTCTTCTCCCTGATCTTACAGGAAGAACTGTTGGCTTTTCTCCATTGAGTATAATGTTAGCTATGGGTTTGTCATATATGGCCTTTATTATGTAAAGATACATTCCCTCTATATCTGATTTGTTAAAAATTTTTATCATGCAAGATGTTGAACTTTGCCAAATGTGTTTTCTGCATCTATTGAGATGATCATATGATTTCTTTTCTTCATTCATTCATTCTGATGATGTGGTATATGACTTTTTTTTTTTTAACTTTTAAGTTCAGTGGTAGATGTGCAGGTTTGTTGTAATACAGGTAAACTGAGTGTCATTTGGGTTTGATATACATATTATTTCATCACCCAGGTAGTTAACATAGTACCCAATAGGTAGTTTTTCAATCCTCACCCTCTCACTCTCTGGCATTCCCTTCTTTGTGTTTGTATGTACCTGGTGTTTAGCTCCCACTTACAAATAAGAACACGCAGTATTTGTTTTTCTGCTCCTGTATTAGTTCACTCAGAATAATGGCCTCCACCTCCACCCATGTTGCTGCAAAGGACATGATCTCATTTGTTTTATGGCTGCATAGCATTCCATGGTATACATACATATGCCACATTTTATTTATCTGGTCAACTGAGGCATTTAGCTTGACTCCATGTCTTTGCTATCATGAATAATGCTGCAATGAACATAGCATGCATGTGTTCTTATGGTAGAATGATTTACATTCCTTTTGGTATGTACCCAGTAATGGGATTGCTGGGTCAAATGGTAATTCTGTTTTAAGTTATTTGAGAAATCTACAAACTGCTTTCCACAATGGCAGGACTAATTTACATTCCCATTAGCAGTATGAGCATTCTTTTTATACCACAATCTTGCCAGCATCTTTTTGACTTTTTAATAATAGCCATTCTGACTGGTGTGAGATGGTATCTCGTTATGGTTTTGATTTGCATTTCTCTAATGATTAGTGATGTTGAGCATATTTTCATATGCTTATTGGTCACATGTATGTCTTCTTTTGAGAAATGTTTGTTCATGCCCTTTGCCCACTTTGCAAAGGGGTTTCCTTTTTTCCTTGTGAATTTGTTTAAGTTACCCATAGATTCTGGATGTTAGATCTTTGTCAGATACACAGTTTGCAAATATTTTCTCCCCATTCTGTAGATTGTCTTGTTCCTCTCTTGATAGTTTCTTTTGCTATGCAGAAGCTCTTTAGTATAATTAAGTCCCATTTGTCAATTTTTCTTTTGTTCCAATTGCTTTTGGCATCTTCGTCGTGAAGTCTTTGCCACTTTCTATATCCAGAATGGTATTTTCCAGGTAAACTTTCAGGATTTCTATCATTTTCAGTTTTACACTTAAGTCTGTAATCCATATTGACTTTGTGCTTATGGTGTAGGGAAGGGGTCCAGTTTCAATCTTCTGTTTGAAACATTGAATAGGGTCCCCACTGCTTGTTTTTGTTGACTTTGTTGAAGATCACATGGTTGAAGGCGTACAGCCTTATTTCTGGGTTCTCTACTCTGTTCCATTAATCTATGTGTCTGTTTTTGTACCAGTGCCATGCTGTTTTGGTTACAGTAGGCTTATAATATAGTTTGAAGTCAAATAATGTGATGCCTCCAGCTTATTATTTTTGCTTAGGATTGTCTTGGCTATTTAATCTCTTTTTTGGTTCCATATGAATTTTAAAACAGTTTGTTCTAATTCTGTGAAGAATGTCATTGGTGGTTTGACAGAAATAGCACTGAATTTGTAAATTGTTTAGCACAGTATGGCCATTTTAACAATATTGATTCTTCCTATCGTTGAGCATGAAATGTTTTTTGATTTATTTGTGTCATCTCTGATTTCGTTGAGCAGTGTTTTTTATCCTGTGGTAGAAATCTTGCACCTCTCTGGTTAGGTGTATTCCTCACTATTTTATTCTTTTTATGGCCATTGTGAATGGAACTGCATTCTTGATTTGGTTATCAGCTTGGATGTTGCTGGTATATAAGAATGATAGTTATTTTTGTACATTGAATTCATATCCTGAAAAAATACAAAGTTTTTTTTTTTTTTATCGGATGAAGTTGTTTATCAGATCAAGTAATTTGGGGCAAAAACTATAGGGTTCTAGGCATAGAATCATATCATCTGCAAACAGGGATATTTGACTTCCTCTCTTGGTATTTGGATACATTTAATTTCTTTCTCCTGCATGATTGCTTTGGCCTGGTTTTCCAGTATTATGTTAAATGGGAGTGTTGAGAGAAGGCATGCCTTGCTGAGGTTTTTAAGGGTATGCCTCCAGCTTTTGCCACTCAGTATTATGTTGGCTGTGGGCTTCTCATAGATGGCTCTTATTATTTTGAAGTATGTTCCCTTAATGCCTAGTTGTTGAGGGGTTTTTAACATGAAGAGATGTTGGATTTTTATCAAAAGCCTTTTCTGCATCTATTGAGATAATCCTGTGGGCTTTGTCTTTAGTTCTGTTTATATGATAAATCACATTTATTGATTTGCATATGTTGAGTCAACCTTGCATCCCAGGGATAAAGTATACTTGATGGTGGTGATTTAGCTTTTTGATGTGCTGCTGAATTTGGTTTCCTAGTATTTTGTTGAAGATTTTTGTATCAATGTTTATCAAGGATATTGGCCTACAGTTTACATTTTTTTGTCATGTCTCTCCAAGGTTTTGGTATCAGTATGATGTTGGCCTCATAGGATGAGTTAAGGAGGAGTCCCTCCTCCTCAATTTTTTGGAATAGTTTCAGCAGGAATAGTAGCAGCTCTTCTTTATACATCCGATAGAATTAGGCTGTGAATCCCTCCGGTTCTGGGGTGTTTTTGGTTGGTAGGCTTTTTATTACTGACTTAATTATGGAACTTATTATTTGTCTGTCAGGGATTCAATTACTTCCTGGTTCAGTATTGGGAAGTTGTACGTGTCCAGGAATTTATCAATTACTTCTAGATTTTCTAGCTTGTGTGCACAGAGGTATTCACAGCAGTCTGTGAGGGTTGTTTGTGTTTCTGTGGGACTAGTGGCAATGTCTTCTTTGTCACTTGTCCTCTTTGTCACTTCTGATTGTGTTTATTTGGATATTCTCTTTTTTCTTTATTAGTCTAGCCATCAGTCTTTCTATCTTGCTGATTGTGTTTATTTGGACATTCTCTCCTTTTTCTTTATTAGTCTAGCTATCATTCTATCTATCTTGCTAATTTTTTGAAAGAATCAACTCCTGGATTTGTTAATCTCTTGTATGCTTTCTCACATCTCAATTACCTTCAGTTCAATTCTGATTTTGGTTATTTCTTGTCTTCTGCTAGCTTTGTGGTTGGTTTGCTCTCGTTTCTCAGGTTGCTCCAGTTGCACCGTTAGGTTGTTAATCTGAGATCTTTCTAACTTTCTGACATAAGTGGTGAGCACTATGAACTTCCCTCTTAGCACTGCTTTAGTTGTAACCCAGAGATTCTGGTACATTGTATCTTTAAACTCATTAAAGAATTTCTTTACTTCTGCCTAAATTTCATTATTTATCCAAAAGTCATTCAGGAGCACGTTGTTTAATTTCCATGTAATTACATGGTTTTGAGTAATTTTCTTAGTATTGATTTCTATTTTTACTGCACTGTAGTCCAAGAGTGTAGCTGGTATAATTCACTTTTTTTATTTGCTGAGGATTGTTTTATGTCCAATTGTGTGGTTGATTTTAGAGTATGTACCATGTGCAAATGAGAAGAATATACATTCTGTTGTTTTGGGTGGGGTGTTATTTAGCTGTCTCCACATGCATTCAGTCAAGTGTCAAATTTAGGTTCTGAATATTTTAGTTAGTTTTCTCCCTTGATGACCTGAAATTTGATTAATACTGTCAGTGGGGTATTGAAGTCTCCCATCATTATTATTCTGTGGTTGTCTAAATCTTTTCATAGGTCTCTAAGAACTTGCTTTATAAGTCTGGGTGCTCCTGTGGTGAGTGCATGTATATTTAGGATAGTTAGGTTTTCTTGCTGAATTGAACCCTTTATCATTTTGTAATGCCTTTCTTTGTCTTTTTTGATATTTGTTGGCTTAAAATCTGTTTTGTATGAAATTAGAATAGCAACCCCTCCTATTTTCTGTTTTCCATTTGCTTGGTAGATTTTTCTCCATCCCTTACTTTGAGCCTATGGGTGTCACTGCCTATGAGATGCATACACTGTAGAGAGCATACAGTTGTGTCTTGCTTCTTTGCCTCCCTGTGCCCTTTCACTGAGTCATTTATTTACATTCAAGGNATTCGCCCGTCTCAGCCTCCCAAAGTGCTGGGATTACAGGTTTGAGCCACCACACCCAGCCCTCCCCTAATTCTTCCTTGTGAGATAGATCTCTTAAAGACAGCATACCATTGGTTCTTTCCTCTTTATCCAACTTGCCATTCTGTGCCTCTTAATTACGGCATTTTGCCAATTTACATTCAAGGTTAGTATTGATATGTGCTGATTTGATCCTGTTATCATGTTGCTAGCTGGTTACTATGCAGACTTGTTTGTGTGGTTGCTTTATTGTGTCATTGGCCTATGTACTTAAGTGTGCTTTTGTAGTGGCTGCTAACAGTCTATCTTTTCCATATTTAGGATTCTCTTCAGGACCTCTTGTAAGGCAGATCTGGTGGTAATGAAATCCCTTAGCAGTTGCTTGTCTGAAAAGGATCTCATTTCTCCTTGTAGTGGCTGGTAATGGTCTATCCTTTCCATAATTAGGACTCTCTTCAGGACCTCTTATAAGCAGGTCTGGTGTTAATCAAATCCCTTTAATTTGTTTGTCTGAAAGGATCTTACTTCTCCTTTGCTTATAAAGCTTAGTTTGGCTGGACATAAAACTCTTGGCTGAAAATTCAGAATGCTGAATATAGGCTCCCAATGTCTTCTGATTTGTAGGGTTTCTTCTGAAAGGTCTCCTGTTACCCTGATGGGTTTCTCTTTGTAGGTGATGTGCTCCTTCTCTCTAGCTGTCTTTAATATTTCTTATTTTATTTTGACCTTGGAGAATCTGATAACTATGTGTCTTGGGGATGGTCTTCCTGTGTAGTTCTTTGCAAAGGTTCTCTGCATTTCCTGAATTTGAATGTTGGTCTCCCTAGAAAGGTTGGGGAAATTTTTGTGAATGATAACTTGAAGTATATTTTCCAAGCTACCTGCTTTCTTTCCCTTTCAGGGACACCAATCCATATTTCTCTGAGGTTGTTTTCATTTTACTTCATTTTTTTTTCTTTATTATTGTCTGACTGAGTTATTTCAGATAGCTGTTCTTCAAGTTCTGAGATTTTTCCCTCAGCTTGGTTGATTCTACTGTTAACACTTTTGATTGTATTTTGAAATTCTTGAAGTGAGCTGTCCAGCTCTATCAGATAAGTTTGATTCTTTGTTAAAATGGCATTTTCCTATTTCATACCTATATCATTTTACTGTATTCCTTAGAATCCGTGGATGAAGTTTCAACCTTCTCCTGAATCTCAGACATCTTTGTTCCTATTCACATTCTAAATTCTATTTCTGTCATTTCAGCCTGGTTAAGAACCATTGCTGGGGAACTAGTGTGGGTGTCTAGAGGTAAGAAGACGCTCTGGCTTGAGTTGCCAAGTTCTTGCACTGGTTCTTTCTCACCTGTGTGGGCTCATGTTCCTTCAACCTTTGAAGCTGCTGTCCTTTGGATGGTGGAGGATATCCTTGTTTTGTTTTTTGCTTTTATATCCACTGATGTCCTTGGGGGTTTGACTGTGACATAAAGTGGGGTCCACTGACTGGCTTAATTTCAAGCAGATCTAGAGAGGACCAAGGTTCAGCTCAACACTCCCACACTATACACTCTAACTCTGAGGGGCTGGTATAGGGTTTCTGGCTTTGTTCTCTTGTCCCTCAAAGTTGGGAACCTGCTGTGTTAAAAGGGTCAAAGTGTTCCTGGTCTGATGGCCACAACACTCCAATAAGTGGTGCCAGCCAAAGCGCTTCATCAGGCAGTGGCAATGTGATTCATGATTGTTTGCATGTGCCAGCAGCAATGGTAGTGCAGCAGGGTTCACCATTGTTGTCTGGGGTGGGACACTGGTGGACCAGAAACTGCCAGCCTCCATGCGTGCATTCAAAGTGGCAAGCAGTGGCACTATGGATGGGAAGGGTCACTGGCATCTGTGTGTACATTCACACTGGCAGTAGTGTTGGCATAGTAGTGGGTTGCTAGCTGGAGTAAGGCTGGAAAACTCCTTTTGCATGTTCACACTGGTGGCAATGGTGGTGGGAGGCAGGGCTACCGGCCTCCCTGAGTGCATTCACACCAGAAATGGCACCACTGCAGCACAGCAGCAGGTGTGAGATGGGTGTGCTCACACTGGCAGCAATGGCACAGTGGGGTGCACAAACACCACTGTACCAGTATGGAAAGGCAAGGTTCACCCATGCACATGCGCTGATATTGCAATAGGGGGATGACCATGGGTGACTGCCTGCTGGTAAAGCAGCATCAGGGAGGCTGCAGTAGAGGGAGAGTGTAAGTGGGCAGGCACATGTTGGTGGGGGCCGCTCTGCTGGAGCTCTCTGGCAATCTGGCACAGTCTTCCAGCACAGCAGCAATAAGGAGGTCCCTTGGGAGGTACCCTAGTTGGGCATCTGAGACTGCACTGTAAGCAGGTAAAGCCAGGCTATGGCCCCAGTAGACAGGGGAGTTGAGGTCAGACTGGTTCATCTGCTCTGTTCAGGCTCAACAATTCTTTTAAGGCTAGAGTCTCCTAGAGGAATGTGGCTAGCCTTAGTGAATAGGCATCCCTAGCCAAGCTCCCCTGCAGACACACATCAAAACTCTGGGCTCCATACAGGCTGGAGTTCTGCCCTAACTGCCTCTCTAAGCAGCTCTCTCTGCCAGCTCAAATGCAGGGTTTTGGGGACTTCTGCTGCCAGGATTCCAGAGGTCTAAGGCAAGAGCAGCTCATTCCTTGCCTGCTCAAGTCACCCATTCTCCAGGAGTCATTAGGAGCCAGGAAGAAGACCCAGTGCATGATAGCCCCAGGCATGATTCCCAGCTTCCTCCCCTTTCAGTCCAGTGTCTCTGTCCTCCCCCTGTCCACTCTCAGTACCTTTCCCCTGAAGATCTACTTGGAATGTGCCAATCTTCCCAATGTCCTAGTCCCCTGGTTGCAAGTATTCTTTCTAGCTACATCTAGTCAGCCATCATTTTCCACATTTATTGATCTGCCTATCTTGAGCAATCCTTGCATCCCAACAATAAACCCTTGGTCATGGTGCCTGATCATTTAATGTGCTGTTGAATTTGGTTTGCTAGTATTCTGTCAAGGACACTGTCATTGGAAACAGATTTTAATTTCACCAATGATGCCATAAATATTTCACAATTATTTTTACCTACATCTCTCTAACATTCAGCAAGTAAAAAATTAATACCTATCCCTTTTAAAATAATAGCTTGGCACACGTTTACTTCTCCCTCTCCTAGTCATTTTGGTTTTCTTTTAGATAATCTTGAGACGCTGAGGCAGACAATGGTTTTACACTTTTTTAACTTACATACTTTCCTTTTCAAGATTCTCTTCTTATATTTGCATTATTTATATTGTGTACACAATAAATATTTAAATTCAGATCTATTTTAGTTAATTTTGGCATGCACCAGTACTTTTCATTCTTGAATATTTTTTTGATTTGATCTTTTGCTTATCCTTAGGTTAATTAAAGTCCATCATCCAGTAATCTTATTTTTCAAAAAGAATATCCAAGTGATATATCTTCTGAGATTTTGTATATCCAATAATGTCATTGTGTTGTCTTTACACATGAAGGAAATTGTAGGTATAAGATTCTTAGGTCACAACATTTTGGCCTAAAACACAGCATATGTTAGTTTCACTATTGTCTTATGATAGTTGGATTTGCAAATAAGAAGACTAAAGTCATCTAAACTTTGTTCTCCCCTTCCCCTGGTCTGGACATTTATAAAAATCATTCTCTTTGTGCTGTAATTCAAACGTTTTTCTATCTTGCATTGATTTTTAGCTAATAAAGAGTGAAATCTTTAAAATTACATACACAGACCTTCTGAAAAGTGTTCTCATATCTTTCATTATTTTTGCATTAATTTATTCTGAGCTTTCCTTCAGAAATATCAATTGTTGTATACTGGTTTTCTATTTTCTGTCTTTTGGATTGTGTTTTTAGTTTTTACCTGTATTCTAGATAGTTACAGATGACATAAACACCAGAAAAGTGAGAAATCATTGCATACAGAGCTTGGCAAAAGAGAAGGTTCACTACTTTGATGGGTTAAGAAAAAACAAAAAAACTTTTTTTGTACACAAAAGAAAATTAAAGAACAAACGACCTAAAAAGAGATAATGCTATTGCCAACCTTTCCTTTTTAATGTACAAATGGTAGTAAGCAACAAATGATTCGCTTGTAATCCTTTCCCCACTATAAATTGTTAATATCAGAAAATAATTTAAAGTGATGGTAATGAAAACACAAACCAGGTAGTCGAAGATACATAATATATTCTCAAACATGAGAATTTCCCATAAATAATTGATTTAAGTACAGGTATTGATCGACTTACGACCTATGCAACTTACGACCATTTGACTTTACGACCACAATCGCTAGCCACGACTGCTCCGCTGTAGATTTTTGGAAACACTACAACATTTTGATGTGTATCAAGAATATGGCTACCGCCTGGGAGGCAGTGACGACAAAGTGCATGAATGGCATCTGGAAAAATAGTTTTAAGCGCTACGATTTGACAGTGAACATGAACTTGAAATGATTCGGAAAAAAATTGTAAAACTCGCTAAAGACCTTTCTTTGGAGTGTGAAATGGAAGATGTCGAAGAGTTGCTAGACAAAGATCCGTAGAACTTACAAATGAAGAGCTAATCGAACTGGAAGAAGAAAGAGTGGCGGAAGAAGAAAGAGTGGCGGAAGAAGAAAGAGTGGCGGAAGAAGAAAGAAGAGAAGCAGAGAAAGAAGAGGAGGAGCCAGAAAGAAAGTTCACCACTAAGGGATTATCAGATGGTTTATCTTTACTGAATAAACTTCTTATACATTTCGAAGCAATGGACCCAAACATCGAACGATTTGCAAGGATTGAACGGATGGCGCACGATGTGTTTCATCCGTATAGTGAAATTTATGAAGAAAAAAAGAAACATACAATAAAGACAAAGCTCACCATGTTTATGAAAAAACCAACTCCGGTAACCCCAACTGCTGCCTCAGATGACGACATCAATGATCCACAGCCAAGCACCAGCATCCAATAAAATGTTTCGTACATGTTTATATATTTTGATATGTTTTGCAATTGGGAAAATGTTTCCTATGGTATTTTTTACACCTGTATTTTGTATTTTTGTATGCACCTGTATTTTGTAATTTTGTATGTTTTGCAAATATTAAACCAGTTGTACTGGTAATGCAGTGTTTTACTTAAACCTGACGAATGTAAAAATAAGAAACAAAATGTTATAGAGATGATAAAAATGGCACAAAATGAACAAAGAAAATTATTATATATAACAATAATGAAAGAAAATTATGATAAAATATGACTTAAAGATTTTTATAACATCATTTCAAAGTACTATACATATAGCCTACTCAACTTACGACCAAATCGTGTTACGACCGGTCTGTCGGAACCAATCATGGTCGTAAGTCAAGCACTAGCTGTAGCCAAAACCACATTTACTGAACACTCACTAAATATATTTTCTGCTCCCTTGTATCCCAAGAATTTAGGTAATCACGAAAGGAATATTGTATAAGAAGAAAGAGATTGTGCTATATATCAAAACTAGATATACTGTAACAGACACCATAGTATAGTAAAGTGCACAGAGGAAATACTGACCCAAACACTGACTAGCTGAGTAACTCCACAATGTCTCTTAACTGCTATGACCTCTGCTCCCAATATGAAAAATATGGGGGATCAGGTCGCATAACTTCTATAAATCTTTTCAATGCACAATTTCATGTTTTAGAACATCACTAAAGACAGACATACTTTTAAAAATCATGTCAGTAGTAGTTGAAAAATATTATCCAATATGTTAAATATAAAGCTATGACTATTTTAAACACGGTTAAAAGAAGTGCACGTGATTGCTACGCATTGGAATAACTATATTTTAAGGACTGCGAACTCCATTAGACTTCGTATATCATTTGTTAAACAGTTCCATCAGAATGATTTTAAGTAGATACTTCAATTCAGTACATTTTAGAATACAGATGCTTAACATATGCCTGATGAATTTCTCTAGGTAAACAGCACCATCTTTTACTCTCTGGTGACTGTTTGGAAAACAAGCAATAGGTTATTTGTAGGAGGCAGGTGTTTCCTTGCTAGTAAAATCATTTAGTCTAACCATTTCCTGATTTAACAGATTAGGACACTTCATCAAACAATGACATTTCAGTTTACTACTTATTATTTGTTTGATGTTCAAAGATCTTAAGAGCAGGCAATAGCCACTAGAGATCAATTAAGACCATTACATAATATGTGTTGCTTAAATTAGGGACAGCATCTGATGTTGTTTTTTAACCTCAAAGACAAGTTACAATCCTATGCTCCCCCCATCCTGCCGCTATCTCATAGGAATGAGAAAATCATGTCATTCAGATGGCATTTCCTTCTCCTGAACAGATATTTAGAACTAAGTTTTGTACCAAAAGTTATTGAAAGTGCACACCTGTAACACTTTCTAATGAAAAAAAGCCCCATACATCCCATTTAGCTCTACTGTTACACAGTCCAGAGCTAAGGAAGATTTATGTCAGTTCTTTGAGCTATCAAAAAGGATACTCCCTGAGAGGGATATAAGACATCAAAACTTCAAGGCTTGAGATCATAGCAGGTTTAAGAAAGAAAGAACAGATGTCAATGTAAAAGTGGGAGACAATGAAATTAATTGTAAAATAAAAAGGGGCATGCTGAGCAACATTTTCTTCCAATGTAAATAATGTTAGGAATATATGCAATATGAACAATGGCTATTTTTCTTTTAAAGATTGCTATTATTTTAAACAAATTTTATTTACAGTGAAAACAATTAATATACTTTAACTTGTAACCTTATTAAAAAGCTAGGCCAATTGATACCATATGGAAAGGGAATCACTATAGTTACAATACCTAATAAAAAGGATTTAAGTCTGCTCCTTGAAGTGAAATAGAATAGGAATGGTCAGGAGGCTACTGGATACAGATGAACTGAGCTCTAATATTCCCTTTCTAGTGCACATTCACCATGGAGGGAGACTGATAGCGGAAACCTTAATTTACTTAGAGGCTTAATACCCAAGAAAAGATAATCGTAGAAGAAAGATTTCCTTTCTAGGTCTATCTCTATGTGTAACAGTCTTCAGTAGGATGTGATGAAGTTTGGGATAGGAATAACTTATTTTACAATTGGTCAGTGCATCCCTTTCTCCTCACCACAGCCCATCTGTCTCACAGGTACATACATACCAGGATATTAGGAAGAGGGCTTACCAGACTGCAACAGAGAAGAAAGCCAGGAAGTTCTTCTCTAATGGATGGACAGCCAGTGATCTGCCCAAAGAATGAACAATGGACTAACAAGTACACCTAGAGGATACAAATGCCTTATACAGGAAGCAAGGCTTATGAAAATGTATGTCCATTTCATATGAAATATTCATATGAAATGAATACAAAATAATATCTTGTATTGAGCTGCATTGAAAATTTAACAATAAGGAAATTTACTATTATTTTAAAGAGCACACATGCAGGTCAATACATGTTACTAGAAACACTTTTCCAAATGACAGAAACAGATTTCTTCCTATACATTAAGCTCATGGAGGGCAGAATTTATGTCTAATTCATCCTCAACCCCGCCCCAGCTCCTAACATAATACCTTCCTCAATATAACCATTTAATGGATATCTGCTGAGTGACTATATGAATAAATAAGATGTGGTATTACAAAGGGGTTTTAAGATTTTGTTATATAAACCATATTTAATTTTAATTTGTATATATTCTAATTAGTTGAAAGATTAACTTTTTTCATTTTTTATTATTTTTGTATTTTACAAGTAGATTGATTTGACGTTAAAGCAGCATATAGTGACAAAAGCAGCAACAAACCCTTGCCATTTAACTACTCTTTTACTTTCTATATCTTATAGCAAAAAAAAACACTTTAGAAACTCTTTTCATAGTCAGAAATCTATACAACTCTCTTTGTTTTTCCCAAGATGGTGGATCAGAGGCCTTTCTAACATGCCTCATCTACTTGGAAGAATTTCTTCCAGGAAGGAAATGAAAAATCAATAGAAAGTGAAAGAAACTGTCAGATACTAGGGAAGAGAAGTGAGCAGGGAGACTGTGGCTAGGTCTGGTTGAGAACTGAGTGAAGCTCCAGTATAGGAGAGGCAGAGAGAATGTCCCTCTGCAATCTACCTCTTTACTAGGGAACTGCAAGCTAGGTCACGGGGGAACACCCTGTCCCTCCTAAGTCCTAGATCTAACTAGGAGAGAGGCCAGAAGAGTGTGAAAAAGAATAATACCAGGAAATACCCCAGGCATTGTTCCAGACCTGGGACCCAGTAGGACAATGCCATTCTTGATTCTAACTCGTATCAAGTTGGGTGGGTCCCAGAAACCTAGAAGTAGTGGCAGCACCAGTATTAGTCTTGGGCCAGGATTTGGGGTGCTGGATCTGGAGCAGGGGAAGAGCCCCCACAGCCAGATCTCAGAGGTAAGTATGGTGTGCACTCCAGATGTGGGTGCTAGAATTGGGATGCCCCTCCTTCATAGATCAAAATAGGAGGAGAAATGCTGAAAAGGAATGGTTTTCCTGGGTAGCGAGTTTTGTGACCACAGGCAGCTTTGAAAACAAGGTAAAAAAAAAATGCATGTGACATTTCTGAGTGTTCCAAATGGCTCCCTTGCTTGGAATGGTATGTGAGCTCCTCAGGTCTGAAGAGTAAGCGGTAGGTCCCCTGACCACCTGGACTAGGCACCTGGGACACCCATCATTTCCCATGCAGAGAACTTGGTGCAGCAGTAGTTGCTCTGTTTCTTGCCCAGCCTTATCTCCAGCCACCTGCTGACTGCCTCTAGACCCCTGTCATAGCTGGTACTTGTGTCCACTGTTGGGCGATGTGAATGCTGACTTGCCCAGTCCAGCTCTGCCCAGATTTGTCCTCCACTCAGACACAGGACACAGCCCACTGAATGTTCCATGGTTCGGCCATTGTCTGGGCAATGAAGTACATCTCATGGTTAACAAAGATCAAGCATAAACTTTATTCCTACAAGAGCAACTGGCTTTCACCTACAAGTGCCACTTACTGGTCTGGAGGTTAACCTACAAACCCCATAGTAAATCAGCTAACACAAATGCATAGCACTTGGGAATAACCTAACATTCCCATGCCCTTTGCTTCCACAATCATCAATGCCACTGTGGCTTCTCAGGACATTGTGAGCCTGCTTACCTTCCAGGTACACCACTACTATAAACGGCATTTGAGAAAGCCACCACACTAAGTCTCTTTATAACCAAGGAAATCATACAAAGTCTTACCACTTAACATGCCCAGAAGTAAACAGCTCTACTCAACAGACTTCATAGTTATGTCCTCAAGGAAAAAAAGTTACATTTCAATAAAATTCAAAAATAAGAAGTTACTATTTCTCCAGATGTGAAGAAATCATAATAATACAAGAAGTATGAAAAAGCAGGGTGTTACAGCACCCACAAAAGAACACAGTAATTTTCTAGCAATGAATCTGAATCAAAATAAAATTTTTTAAATATCAGATAAAGAATTCAAAATATTGATTTTAAAGAGATTCAATGAGATAAAGAAGTATTCTGAAAACCAGTACAAAGATATCAGAAAATCAATTCAGGATATAAATTTTAAAAACTTGCCAATAAGATAGACATCTTAGAAAAAACAATTTCTGGAAATGAAAAAAATGAAGAAATTATAAAATACAGTTGAAAGCTTCAACAATTCACCAGACCAAGCAGAAATGAAAATTCTCAGAACTTGAAGACAGGACTTTTGAATTAGTCCAGTTAAATAAAAATAAATTAAAAATAAATTTAAAAAGAATGAACAAAGCCTTGGAGAAGTATGGGACTACATAAAGCAACTGGTGTTACTAATGACTGGCGTTCCTGAAAGAGAAGAAAAAGCAAAAGTTTAGAAAAACTACTTCTGGAAATAATTGACAAAACTTCTGCAGTCTAGCAAGAGATTTAAACATCCACATACAGGAAGTCCAACAAACACTAGAAAAAGATATTGCAAGATGCAATGTACCATGAGAAATAGTCATCAGATGTCGTCTAAAGTCAATATGAAGCAAAAAATCCTAGAATATCAAGACAAAAGTGTCTAGTCACCTATAAAGAAAAATCCATCAGACTGACATCAGACTTCTCAGCAGAAACCTTACAAAACAGAAGAGATTGGGATCCTATTTTCAGATTGCTTAAAAAGAAACTATCAACTACACATTTTATATCCTGACATAATAAGCTTCATAAGCAAAAGAAAAATAAAATATTTCCCAGACAAGCAAATACAAAGAGAATTTGTCACTATTAGGCTGGTTCTATAATAAATGCTCAAAGGAGTTCTAAACATGTAAATGAAATGCCAGTATAAAAACACATTTAAGTATAAAACTCACAGGTCTTACAAAGCAATTAAACAAAGGAGGAAGAGAAAGAAATTAAATGGTAACATGACAAAACTCTGCCAACCCACAAAGACAGAGAAAAAAGAAACAAAGAATTTATGAAACAACTAGATAACAACATTGTAACAAGAAGAAAACCTCATGTATCAGTATTAACCTTGAATACAAATGAGTGAATGCTCTACTGCAAAACTGAGGCGTGAAAAACAACAACAAAAAGTACAGACCAATATCCCTGATGAACATATATGCAAAAATCCTCAACGAAATACCAAGAAATCAAGTCCAACAGCACATCAAAAAGACAATACATCATGATCAACTGGGTTTTATTTCAGGGAGGCAAGGATCATTCAACATATGCAAGTCAATAAATGTGATTCATCACATACACTGAATTAATGGTGAAAACCATATGACCTTCTCAATAGATGCAGAAAAAGCTTTGATAAAATTAACCATACCCTGATGATAAAAACCCTCAACAAACTAGGTATACAAGGAGTACACCTCAAAATAATAAAGGACACATATGGCAAACACCATGCTAAACAGGGGAAAGCTGAAAGCAATCCCACTAAGAACTGGAACAAGACAATAATGCTCATTTTCACCATGCTTATTCAACATAGAGCTAGAAGTCCTAGCTGAGTATTCAAGGAAATAAAAGCCATCTAAATAGAAAAAGAGGAAGTCAGATTATCTCCGTTATTGATAATATGATCTTATATCTAAAAAACCCTAAAGATTTCTCCCCCTCAAAAAACCTCTTAGATTTGATAACTGAATTCAGTAAAGGTTAGGATACAAAAATCAATGTATGAAAATCAGTAGCATTTCTATGCATTAAAAACAAGATGAGAACCAAATCAAGAAGCAATCCCATTTATAATAGTTACATAAAAAATAAAATACCTAAGAATATATTTAACCCAAGAAGTTAAAGGAAGGAAAGCTACACAACACTGATTAAAGAAGTTGTAGATGATGCAAACAAATGGAAAAACATCTCATGTTCATGGGTTTGAAGAAGTGATATTGTTAAAATGACCATACTGCACAAAGCAATCTGAGATTCAATGTAATCCCTACAAAAATACCAGTATCATTTTTCACACATTTAGAAAAAGCAATCCTCAAATTCATATGGCATTAAAAAAGAGCCAGAATAGTCAAAGCAAAAAGAACAACACGGGGAACATAACATTATCTCACCTCAAATTATACTACAAGGTTATAGCAATCAAAACAGCATGGAACTAGAATAAAAATAGATCAGTGGAATAGAATACAGAACCCAGAAACAATACCACATAACTACAGCCAAATGACCTTTGACAAGGTCAACAATACTGGGGAAAGGACACCCTTTTTAATAAATGGTGCTCAGAAAATTGAATTGCCATATGCAGAAGAATGAAACTGAATCTCTCTCCTTCACCATATATAAAAATCAACTCAAGATGAATCAAAGAATTAAATGTAGGACTTGAAATTATACAAATACTAGAAGAAAACCTAAGGAAAAATATTCCGGACATTGGTCTAAACAAAGAATTCATGACTAAGACCTCAAAAGCACAAGAATAGACAAGTGGAATTTTAAAAAGCTTCTGGAAAGCAAAGCAAAAAAATCAGTAGAGTAGAAAGACACCCTGCAGAATTGGAGAACAAATTTGTAAGCTATGCATCTGACTTGGGGACTGATATCCAGAATTTACAAGGAACTCAAGCAACTCAACAACAACAACAGCAACAAAATAATAGTAATAATAATAATAAATAATCCCATTAAAAATTGGCAAAGGACATGAGTAGACATTTTTCAAAAAAAGACATACAAAAGGCCAATAGGCCTATGAAAAAAATGCTTAACATCACTAAAGATTAGAGAAGTGCATATTAAAACCACAGTGAGATACCATCTTATTGCAGTCAGAATGGCTATTATTAACAAGTAAAAAAATAACAGATGTTGGTGAGGATTCAGAGAAAGGAAACACTAACACACTGCTGGTGGGAATGTAAATTAGTATAACCTCTAGGGAAAACAGTATGGAGACTTCTCAAAGAACTAAAAATAAAACTACCATCTGATCCAGCAATTACACTACTGAGTATCTACTGAAAGGAAAAGTTCATTACTCATAGGTTTCTCACAGCATTATTCACAATAGCAAAGATATGGAATCAACTTAACTGTTCATAAGTGGATGACTGAATAAAGAAAATGTGGCATACACATACGCACACATATGCATATACATATATAGATATATACAGAACACACACACACACACACACACACACACATACACACACACCCCATTTGTATGTACATTATCTTAAATGAAACAACTCAGAAAGGGAAAGTCAAATGCCACATGTTCTCACTTATAAGTGGAGGCCATACAATGGGTACACATGAACATAGAGTGTGGAATGATAGGCACTGAAGACTTGGAAGGGTGGGAGGTCAGGAGGGGGCGAGGGATAATAAATTACTTAATGGATACAATGTACATTATTTGGGTAATGGTTACACTAAAACCCCAGACTTCATGATTATCCAATATATCCATGTAAAAAAAAAAAACTGCACTTGTACCACTTAAATTTACACAAAATTTTTTAAAATAAATTTATAAAACTCTGCACTTTACTGCCTAAGGTATTAACTGTGTCAATAACCCCCTAGTTATTACAAAAGGGATATCAACATATGTCAGTTGAAATAGTATTATAAACAACAAGGAACAATTGCTAATCTTTTTCAAGTAGTAGTCAGTCCTTTCATTGTTTTACGTTCTTTTGTTAAATGTTTAAAGTTCTCCTTGCACATGATGATACAACAGAATACCAAATATATCCCATCGATGGTATATTTTTAAACTATTAGAAAGAAAATATAATTTCTATAATTTAAAGGTGCGAATGTATGGTTTTCTAAAAATCAGCCCCCATTAATGCCTCATTTGCTATTCTAAATATTTTATAGCTTCCCATAAACGATTTTACCTTTTTTTCATAGGTGTGTTTTAAATGACTTTTCTCCATTTGAAACTTGTTTTCTTGATCCTGTGAATGATAAATGTTTATATTTATTATGTTTTAAATTATACTTCAGTCAATAAAATTAGCAATCTAATGAAATCAATCAATCTACTTAATGTCAAACTTTCCTTCAGAGTTTTGCATATTATTAAGTAAGCCCTACAGGTAGAAATATGAGTAGCTTTATATTACAAGGCATAAAATCTTAGTCATCTGAAGACGTTACTATTCTCGAAAGTACTTGCTTTACAGTATAAGAAAAGCTTTCTGACCCTTAGAATTAAGAGATTACTTTAAAAATGAGCAGGTAAATCAATATGTGAATGATAAATGTGAAGTTATATCATATACCAGTCCTTGGTATTTTTTTGATCATGAGAGAAAAGATCTAAAAGGTGCAAAAGAGAGACAGAGGGAGAAAGAGAGAGGCAGAGAAAGAGAGATGGAAAGAAAAAGAGAGAAATTATGAAGACTGGCAGATAATTTAAAAGAAGGAAATTATTCTAAAACAGTAATATATTAAATACAATTTATTTTTGAAACTAATCTCAAAAGAGATCATTCAAATTCAAATTATTATATTTTATTCTCTACATCTCATTAGCATCTATGTCTGTTTAAATAAAATATAAACTTATATAATGCGATAAAAGAATCAGAAAAGACTGCCTGCATTTCTGAGTTTTATTTTTTTTAATTGACTCTCAATTATACATCTAAATCAAGAAAACTGTTTGCCCACTGTTCTTCTCTGTAGAAATACAAGACTCACCCTTAGTTGTTGTTTTCTTTGAAGTTCTGTTTCCTGTAACTGCTGTTTTAATTGACAGACATTCTGTTCTAATTCTTCAATCATACTAGATGCCTAGAAGGATTTTAAGAATAAAAAGCAGGATATTGATTTTTGTACCATATTATACCTTCTGATTGAAAAAATATCCCTTTTTTACCCCTGAAAGTTCAGTCAGAATTAAAATTATCTAGAAACCTGAATGAAAAATGCTTTTAAAAGATAGTGGAAAAATTAATCTTTTAAAGTAAAAATATAAATTAAATGCTGCATAGTATTTAATATTATGAAAATGTAACACTGAAATAAAAATATAATCTTTTAAAGTAAAAATAGAAATTAAATGCTACATAGTATTTATTGTTATGGAAATATAACACACATAAAAATAATAGGTTTACAGAAAACTTCAAGATTTTAATTATAAAACTAAAGCAGAACTAAGATTTCAAAATAATAATAATGCATATACTCTATAAAATGTAATACTCATATAACTAAGCACTGGAATTTATATGTTTCCTCCTTTTAAAACTTTGGCACTTAAAATGATTAGCTTATAGCAGAATTCAGTTTATTACATATTTGCATTGTGCTACATAGTAGACATTTATAATTTTAAACATTTTAAATACCAATAAGAATTCTTGAGGTTCCTGTTAATTTAAGAACAAAGTGAAGGAGAGACTAATTTCAAATGCCAAATAATTTCTACTTGGCTATCTGTGGCTGTAGGCTGAGTGAATAAATACTTAATGTGGGTTATTTACCAACATAAATGATACCTTAGAAGCTGAAAGAGCCTGTTCTTGTTTTAGAACGTTTATGTCAGCATCATACTTGGTTTGCAACAGTTTCATGTTTTGCTCATGATCATTTACAAGATGCTCCTTCTCTTTATGTAGTGTGTTGCGCCTAAAAGCAAGAGGATAAAATAAACTTTCAATGTATTTAGAACCAATCTCTAAAATGAATTTTTTTAATCAACAAAATCCAAATACATCTCCATTCAACATATTAAATAAGTATCCATATTTTTGTCAACTGCTTCTAAACATTCTGCTTATGTTAAAAACAGGTTGGGTACAGTGGCTCATGCCTGAAATTCCAGCACTTTAGGAGGGGCCAAGGCAAGAGGATCACTTCAGAAAAAAAGTTTCAGACCAATCTGGGCCATTGAGTGAGACCCTGTTCCTACAAAAAAATAAAAATAGAAAAATTAGCCAGGTATTATGGTGCATGCCTGAGGTCCTGGCTACTTGGGAAGAAGAGGGAGAATCGCGTGAGCCCAGGAGTTTGAGATACAGTGAGCCATGATCACGCCACTAGCCCAGTCTGGGTAACAGACAGAGACCCTATTTCTAAATAAATAAATAAACCAACAGCAGTATTTAGTTTAAAACTTCCCAAGGCTAAACGCACACGGTATAATTAATTTTGGCAGATAACTTACACAGTTAATATCAGTACTGTATAGCTATACCTGATAGAGATCTGATTTCAGACAATACCTTGCCTTTACTTCTTGTAATTCACTACACGTTATCTGGTAACATCTTTCAAGTTCCGCTTTTTCTTGAATTAATTTCTGCCTCTGTAAATTACTGTTCTCTGCTTCTCCAGTCAGCTGCTGGACACGGGCCTCCAGTTCTTTGATCATGTGGTTCTGAAAGAACAGATCATGGTTAAGAAAGCCTCTAACTCAGTTGTAATACTTTTGTATCAGTAATATTTTGAGGAAAATGTATAGTCTATAAGAATAAATAAAACAAAAGTATCATAAACCATGGTAGTAAAAATTAAATCAACCTTGATATTAAAGAAGTCTTTAAAGAAATAACGCTTACTACCACAAAAATAAGATCATAGTTTTAGCCTTTTGTTCATTTAATGAATATTTATGGAGGCTGGTAACATTCTAGTACATAAGACAAAGTCCCTATCCTCAGGAAGGGTTCAGCCTCTATGGTTCTTTATACATGTACCCATTAGCTGACTACTTACCAGTGTTCTTTGCTTTTCATATGAAGTTTTGAAAACGTGTTATAATTATGAAAGTAATGTAATAATATTTTAAAAGAAAATCCATAACACCCAAATTGTAACACAGGGTTCTCACATAAGTGAAACACTTAAAAGTGTACAGGAACATTTAATTAGTTGTAGTGTTAGTGTGCAAAATTTTTATTCCTTTAACATCTTTACCATTTCATAAAATGCACTTCTCCACTGTTCCACAGTATTCAGTTTATCACTCAACTAAATCATTTCTCTATTATGTAATACTTATTTCTAACTTTTCCCCTTTGTAGAACTGCAATTTAAAATGTGGATAAAGATATTTATCATCTTTTAGATACTTTATCTAAAATTAGGATAAGGAAGCATTAGCTCTAAAGGGACAATTAATTTTCAGTTTTAAAATTAAACTTCTAATCAGTGTGAATAATAAGGACAGGTTAATATGATGTTGTGGTTAATTATTGTGTTATACTTGCTCTAAGATAACCATTTAAAAAATTCAGGTTAAGCATTAAATAATGCTTCAATCCTGACATCCTTTCTTCATTTCATCCTTTCTTCATTACAATACCAAATATGTATACAAGCTAAATTTTAGTGTAACAGCTTCCAATCTATAAAAATGACTTATCTAACTAGCATGATTTACAGATTAACTTATTTAAATGCATATAATTCTTGACTGAAACACATCGATGTTTCGATTTCTTCTTCATGCATTTTATTCACTTTGCCTCTTCATTATTCCTCTGCTTTAGGAGCTCCTTTCAGAAAATAGTTTCAGTGTTCTAATATATAATCTAAACACCCTTTGTGTCCTGCATATTCATTGACTGAAAGAAACAAAGAACACATACTTTGCCTTCCAGTTTTAGATGGTGGAATAAAGATGATTTTTATTCCTTCTTTTCTTGGAAATCCAGAAACAGACAAGATGAACTAGAAATAGAAATGCAAATTCCATCCTAATAAACCCTGGAAAATGATATTCTACTATTGGCTATAAAGGAGTAGCTTGCAGCAGATCACACTCCCAATGATAACAACTGAAAAACCCAGAAAGATTTTTTTTTTTTTTTTTTTGAGACATGGTCTCACTCTGTTACCCAGACTAGAATACAGCAGAGTAATCTTGGCTCATTACAGCCTCAACCTCCTAGGCTCAGGTGATCCTACCACCTCAGCTACCTGAGCAGCTGGGACTACAGGTACATGCCACCACAACTGGATAATTTGTGTATCTTTTTTTGGTAGCAATGTCTCTCACTATGTTGGCCAGGTGGTCTCAAACCCCTGACCTCACACCATCCACCCTCCTTAGCCTCCCAAAGTGCTAGGATTACAGGCATGCGCCACCAGGACCAGTGAAAGATTTAATTTGTAGGAAGGCACTTGAGAACTTCTAAGGCAGTAGGGAATCCTCATAAAGATGAGGTATCATCCTGTAAGTTGCTTTTACCCTACAGGTATTTTCCAATGTTGGGGGATGAGGGTGGGGCAAGGAAACAAGGGTGGATGGTGGCCTAGGCAGCCAGGACTTAAAGAACCATCCCTCAGAAAAGCAACACACAGAGAAGTGGGCACCATACCAGCAGTTTTCTCCTCAAGAGAATTTGTCGAATCTTTTTCTTTTTCTTTTTGGAGATGGAGTCACACTCTGCCACCTAGGCTGGATCTCAGCTCATTGCAACCTCCACCTCCTGGGTTCAAGTGATTCTCCTGCCTCAGCCACCTAAGTAGTTGGAATTACAGGAGCACACCACCACACCCGGCTAATTTTTGTATTTTTAGTAGAGGCAGGGTTTCACCATGTTTGCCGGACTGGTCTTCAACTCGGGACCTCAAGTGATCTGCCCAGTTTGGCTTCCCAAAGTGCTGGCATTACAGGTGTGAGCCACCATCCTTGGCCATATTTGTCAAATTCTTAACATTCATAGGGCAGGAAGCCAAGAAACCAAGTGAAAAAACATCAGAAAAGCACACAGGAGTTTTCTGCAGTATCACTGTACTTAGGAGTAAAATAGAATCCAAGGAGGAGAGCCCTTGGTATTAATAATATCACAGGCTTTCGGTTGAGACCTATATTGAGGACTACCACTAGGAGGAAAAGTTAGTCAAAAGTAGGCCAAAGATCATAAAGACTGCAACCCAGCCTTGAGCCTTGATCAATTCAGTCCCTGAATAGATCAGGTAGAATCTGTCTCTACACCAGCTGCATCTCAGAAGTGAGAGCAGAGCCTCTCTGCAAGAAGATAACATCATCCAGAGCCTTTATTATTTTTCATGCACAATGTTTGGCAATTAATCACAAAATACAGACATACTGAGAAATAAAATCAGAAGAAAAAAACAGAAAATAGAAATAGACATGTAGATGCCCATATATTGAAATTGTAAAACATATGAGGCATGTGTTCTCCTAACTCAAAATATATGAGACGTCCCACAAAATAAGTGAAGATGAAATATAATTAAAGGAATAGTCCAGAAGAAGAAGTCTCATGGCTGGAAATTCTAGAAAATCTCATCAGAACAGTTATACGAACTAAGTCACATGCAAATAACATCATTGACTCAATAATAACAGATGCATATGTTATGACTGTAGCTTCTTTCAGCATAATCTGGCATGAAAAAGAAGCAAGAAAGACTATGCTGAATGAAAAAGTCACATAAACTGTTTTTGCACAAAGCAACCTATGGATGAGACTGATTAATGGAAATAAATGACATTATAAGCAAAAATTATAAGGGCAAACAACCAAAATAGAAAAAAACAAAATAGAGATCCAGCATTTGCCTAGCTGGTATACCTAAAGAACAGAAACAGTAGAACAGGAAAATACACTAAATGACATACTATGAGAAAACTATACATGAAAACAATATATAAATAGGAAGGGTACACTGTAAAAGTCACACAGAATGACGAATGCCAAGACACAGGTAAAGTTATTAAACTTCAAGGAAATGATCCTTTTAAAGCATTAATCAGACACGTCACTCTCTTGCAAAATCCTTCAATGGCTTCTCTTATCACTCAGAATAAGAAGTGACTATCACCACCTTTGATTTCATCTCCTACCACTCTCCCCTCTCATTTACTATGCTCCAGCCATAATGGCCTCCATGCTGTTTATCAAAGTCATCAAGCTAGCCTCAAAGTCTTTCATGTACTGTTCTTTCTGCCTAAAGCGTCTTCCTCCAGGTGCCTGCATAGCTCACTTCCTCACTTCTTTTAGTTCTCCACCTAAATGTTACCTTGTGAAGGAATCTTTCCATAGAGCCACTCTACCTAAATAACCAGATCTCTACTGTCTATATTTTTCTGGGCTCTTAGCCTTTCTTTTGCTTTTTCTTTGTTGTTTGTTTTCCACAATAAAGTATAAGATCAAGACATCCAAGACATTGCTTTATTTGCACTAGATCTCCTGTTTCTTTCTAGAATATTGCTTACCTTGTAGTAGGTATTCAATAAACATCTGTCAATTATGAAAACAGCTGACCTTGAACAATATGGGTGTGAACTGTGTGGGTCTACTTATACACAGATTTTTTTTTTTAACTAAATGGTGATCAAAATTACAATACTCAAAGGATGTGAAACCCACTTACACGGAGGGTCCAGTTTTCCTGTATCCAGACTCTATAAGGCCTACTGCAAGACTTGAGTATGTGCCAATTTTGGTATACACAGGGGGCCTGGAACCAATCCCCTGCACGTACCAAGGAACTACTGTATTCTTAAAAAACAAAAACAGGATAACTGCTAAAATGTCAAAATGTCCATTCCATATTCAAAACTGGAATGATTTCTGGCCATATTAAAGCATTTTATATGGTTATAACTGGGTTATAATGAGGAAATAACAAATATCTGTCCAATATAGAATACATCAAAAAAATTTTTGCATGTTCTATTAAAAATAGAGACAAAATACAAGAAATCCAACATACAGGTAAAGATATTCCCCTCCACATTAAAAGAATTTCTGAAAATCTATTTCCTTTTTTCTGTATATAAATGCAAAATAAATAAGAACATTATAAAATTTCAGAAAATACCAAATTGCTAAAGAAATAAACCAAGACAAAAGGGGTTGAATTACACAAATAAATAAATCCATAGACTTTGCCTAAAGAAAAAGGGTTTCTTTCAGCCAGAAAAAACAGACAGCCCTCTTTCTACAATATGAATAGTACAGTGGAGATGAGAGAAAAAATGCTCAGACAAAAGCATAAAACTATTTTTATGAGAGAAAGAAAAAAGAGATAAAAGGGAAATATCCAGAAATCAGAGAAGATAATGATGGACACTGAAGCACTATTGTGACCTCAGTTAACTGTGCATCATTGAACAAAGTAACAGTAATTAAGTGAACTTGAAATTTTTTTTTGTTTTTGTTTTCATTGAGAGAGACTCTTACTGTTGCCCAGGCTGCAGTGCAGTGGCGTGATCTCGACTCACTGCAACGTCCACCTCCCAAGTCCTAATGCTTCATTCTCCCAAGTAGCTGGGACTACAGGCATGGGCCACCATGCCCAGCTAAGTTTTTGCAATTTTTTTTTAGTAGAGATGGGGTTTTAAAATGTTGGCCAGGCTGTTCTTGAACTTTTGACCTGAAATGATCTGCCACCTAGGCCTCCCAAAGTGCTAGGACTAAAAGCGTGAGCCACCATGCCCAGCCTGAACTTGAAATTTTAACTAAGGAATTATTAAAATGATGACAAAAATTATCAGATCTGAAAGGAAGAGATTTGTGACTAAAATAGGTAACTTGCAGACTGTACCTGTTCAAAAGGAGCAGAACTATGAGAGGAAGTGCTTCCTGTTCATTGTCCTTCTAAATGCTGTGGTTTGCACTATTGGCCAGCCTTTTTGAGGATATGCATGTATTGTAAGTACTGACAAGTGAGTGCCTCTGTGACCGTGCTACTTGCCCATCTTTATTTGTCTCCACCTGTTGGCAAAACCTCAGGTTCCAACAGAAAACAACAGCTGTTGGTGAAGATGTGGAGAAACTGGTACCCTTGTGCACTGCTGGTGAGAATGAAAAATGGTATAACCATTATGGAAAACAGTACGGAGGCTCCTCAAAAATTTAAAAATAGAACTATCAAATGATCTGGCAATCACACTTCTTCTTATTTATTCAAAAGAACTGAAGTCAGGATCTCAAAGAGATGTTTTTACTCCCATGCAAAATGTTCACTATAGCCGAGGTATAAACAACGGAGCATTAACCAGGGAAAATGGTGGGCAGGAGACAGGACTAACGTGCAGCTCCCTCTTAGACCGACAGAGCAGCATCTGGAGACTCACATTGGGAACTTTTGCTCCAAGGACCACCACAGAAACATACTAGGAAAACTGAAAGAATCCACAGACACTTTGAATAAAACAGCTTGCCACTACAAACACCACAAGACAGCCGAAACACTGTGAGCTCCCGAAGTGCCACAGGGGAAAGTTAGCCTCTGAATACACAACCCCACTGGGGAACCTGAACAACATAAATGTTCATGGATGGAAGAATAGCTAAAGAAAATGTGATATACACAATGAGATATCATCTCACACCAATTAGAATGGCAATCATTAAAAAGGAAACAATAGAACTGGAGAGGATGTAGAGAAATCAGAACACTTTTACACTGTTGGTGGAGTGTAAATTAGTTCAACCATTGTGGAAGACAGTGTGGCAATTCCTCAAGCATCTAGAACCAGAAATACCATTTGACCCAGCAATCCTATTACTGGGTATATACCCAAAGGATTATAAATCATTCTACTAAAGCCATATGTACACATATATTTATTACAGTAGTGTTCACAGTAGCAAAGACTTGGAACCAACCCAAATGCCTATCAATAGACCGGATATAGAAAATGTGGGCCACATATACCATGGAATACTATGCAGCCATAAAAAAGGATGAGTTCATGTCCTTTGAGGGATATGAATGAAACTGGAAACCATCATTCTCAGCAAACTAACACAGGAACAGAAAACCAAACACCACATGGTCTCACTCATAAGTGGGAGTTGAACAAATGAGAACACATGGACACAGGGAGGGGAACATCATACACTGGGGCCTGTCAGGGGTTGGGGGGCTAAGAGAGGGACAGCATTAGGAAAAATACCTAATGTAGGTAACGGGTTGATGGGTGCAGCAAACCACCATGGCACGTGTATACCTATGTAACAAACCTGCACGTTCTGTACATGTATCCCAGAACTTAAAGTATAATAAGAAAAAAAAAAAAAAAGGAAGATGTGGTACATACATGCAATGGAATATTATTTAGCCACTAGAAAGGGGAAACCTCTCATATGTTAAAACTTGGATTAACCTTGAGGACATCATGCTGCGTGAAATAAGATAGTCACAGAGGGGCAAATACTGCATGATTCCAGTTACAGGAAATCTCTGAAATAGTCAAACCCATATAAACAAAGTAGAATGGTGGTTGCCAGGGGTTAGATGGAATGGAAAATGGGGAGGTGCTACTCAATGGGTACAGAGTTTTAGTCATGCAAGATAAACAAGTTCTAAAGATATGCCATATGACATTGTGCCTGTAGTTACTAATACTGCAGTGTACCTGAAAAATGTGTAGATCTCATGCTATGTGTTTCTACCACAATAAAAAGAGAAAGCAATGGCTAAAACTTAACACTACATTAAATGTGCATACATGTAAAATTCTTTCCCAGACCACCGACATGTTTTGACAACGAAGAATATAATGACAACAGCTACCACTGAATCCTTATTATAGTTCAGGAAGTGTGCTAAGTATTTTACCAGCTTTAGGCCATTTACTCTTCTCCAAAAAACTATGAGGTAGGTATCATTAACATCATTTTAAATGTGAAAAAACTAAGACTTAGCAAAATTGATTAACACAGCCACACTTGCACTACTGGTAAACTGGAAGGCAGTAGAAAAGAATTTGATCCAAGATCTCCCTGAATCAAAACCTATTCCACTGCATTACATCTTCTCCAAGACTTTTATATTCTGCTCATGGGATTAATATAAAATGAATTTGCAAAAATACCTCAGGTGCACATATCCATATCATTTCAAAACATAAGGTGCACAAAGGAAGCTAAAATGCAGTGCTGCAATACTTGAGGTCTCCTTCTTAACTCCCACATTATTACTGCTATTATTACCAGTCCCAAGATAAGATTTTTTTTAATTCTGTTATTTGAAGGCTGTAGTGTTTTCTACCTTGAACAATTTATTATAATAAAGGGCAGGCTAGTAAAATTCTGTTCATTTCTAAGCCCCTTTAATAAAATGCTCATTCCAAGAGAAATGGGATATTATAATCTATTTGCTATGGGAACAGAGCAGTAGAAATAACAATCTGTTACCATAAAATGTCTCCTAAATATGTGTTGAAATAAAGGTGACTCATTATTCAATGATTTCTTAAACATACACTTTAGTTAGCTTAGATCAATAAAGTCAAAAGTTATCAGGTTTAAAATATAACAATTTTTAAGAAATGAATTTTAAAATATACAACCAGAATGCTCTTAAAATAAAATTTAAATCTTCACCCACCCTCCATCTCTCCTTCTCCCTGCTACCACCTCTCTCTCCCCTCCTTCTCTCTCCTCTCTGTCGTCTCGCTCTCCCGCTCTGGTCAGGTTAATGTTACTGGGGTATTACGTGATTACCTCCTGGCTTTTGCATTTCAAACTATATTGAATAATTCTAACCATAATGCTGAGTAATGATTAAATCATCTTCCTCTCTAATATTTATGTATAGTCTTTTCCCCGTTTCAACAAATTAAACTGCCCATCCTGAATTTTTTTTTTTTTTTTTTTTTTTTTTTTTTTTGAAAGATTTTTTTTTTTTTTTTTCTTTTTTTTAAAATTTTTTTTTTCCTTTTTTTTTTTTTTTTTTTTTTTTTTTTTTTTTTTTTTTGAGAAGGAGTTTCACTCATGTTACCCAGGCTGGAGTGCAATGGCGCGATCTCGGCTCACCGCAACCTCCGCCTCCTGGGTTCAGGCAACTCTCCTGCCTCAGCCTCCTGAGTAGCTGGGATTACAGGCACGCACCACCATGCCCAGCTAATGTTTTTGTATTTTTAGTAGAGACGGGGTCTCACCATGTTGACCAGGAGGGTCTCGATCTCTTGACCTCGTGATCCACCCGCCTCGGCCTCCCATCCTGAATTTTATCATGACTTCCATAGGATGATTTTTCTCATACTATGAGATTATGTTTGTCTTTTTACAACGATTCTTACTCTAGTATCATAAAAGGATGAAAAGTACATTCCCAGTGACTTCATCAGTAATAGAAATCCCTTCTGAAGAGACTGATGTATGGCATCAGTCCCTTCAGCATACTACTCACCATATTCTATCAGGCTGGTACTACTTTTTAAAATGAATTTTGTAACATACCTGAGACCAAACTTTACCGGTTTGACAAAAAAGACTATTTCTCCCAAGAATGCTTCAAAAAATAACTTAAAGAATGCTATGTATAATATAGATTTTAAGTATATACATAGATACGATTGATTATTATATATCTAAGGCCTACCAGATGGACAAAACCGATCTAGTTGGTACTATCTGTGAAGGCTGACATAAAATTAGGAAGTCCTGGGGTTGTACCAGATACAACAGTCACTAGAGGGAAGACAAAAATTTGAAGTCGAGAAAAGGGGCCAAACGCAGTGGCTCACGCCTATAATCCCAGGACTTTGGGAGGCCAAGGCAGGTGGATTGAGGCCAGGAGTTTGAGACTATCCTGGCTAACATGGTGAAACCATGTCTCCACTAAAAACACAAAAATTAGCTGAGTGTGGTAGTGGGCACCAGTAATCCTTGCTACTCAGGAGGCTATGGCAGGAGAATCGCTTGAACCCGGCAAGCAGAAGTTGCAGTGAGCCGAGATCACACCATTGCACTCTAGGCTGGGCAACAAGAGCAAAACTCTGTCTCCAAAAAAAAAAAAAAGAAGTCAAGAAAAAGATTCTGAAGCAGAAAAACAAAATAGCAGTCAATAATGCTGAAAGGACAAGGCAAAAGAAACTGGATAAAGTTTAAGCAGGTCAAAAAGAAAAAAGAAGATGCTGATACAATTTCTTCAAACACCAAACACTTGCCAAGACATAACTGTGGTTAGAAGCTGGCATGCTTTCTCACACACAGATAAATATTACATGAAATGAAAAGTGGCCTCAGCATTAAGATCCGTATTTGTCAAATACTTTTGTATATACTGATGCCAACTTTCTGATTGAAGAAGCAAACTATGTGATGTCACTTATTCATTTTATTATTGAGTTTTAAAGCATTTTCTGAACACTAATGTTTTGCACACAATTCTACACCTAAAGTACATACATTTTGAATCTATAATGTCAAGTGAACGCCTATAAGCATATATAAAGTATCCTAAAAATGACATTTTGCCAAAATAATTTTTTAAACAGAATATAAAGAGCTAAAAGAATGAAAAATAGGGGAGTTCTTAAAAATGGAGTAAAAAATTATTCAAGAAAAAGAATGCTGATATAGAATTATGTTTCACAGGCTGTAACAGATAATACAGAAGCAGAATTCAGTGGTATATGACATGAGAATCAGGAAAGAAAGAAGTTACTGCATATAAAATGATGAACAGATTACCTTGCATGAACTGGTATCTCCTTGCACTGGGAACTCAAAAGTAGCACTTGGAAAACTAGGTTGGACTTCATAAATCGATGTAACGTATAAGCATTAATTATAATAGGCATGATACTAGGAATTCAAGTTTTTAATCACGGGAAAATGAGAAAAAATGTACTTGTTGGCTATGGAGTAAGAGAAGACAGGGAGAGTCACTGGTAGGTTACTGGAAGAGTCAGGGATGAGGCAACAATGGCCTGGACTCAACTGGTAGCTGTGGAAACAGAAGGGAAGAGAGCAGATCCAAGAAAATTTTCAGAGAAGTAAAACGGATGATTCTGCAACATACTAAGTAAGGGAGATGAGGGCCGGGATCACACCTGTAATCCCAGCACTTTGGGAGGCCGAGACGGCCAGATCACCTTAGGTTGGGAGTTCGAGACCAGCCTGACCAACATAGAGAAACCCCACCTCTACTAAAAATACAAAATTAGCCAGGCGTGGTGGCACATGCCTGTAATCCCAGCTGCTCAGGAGGCTGAGGCAGGAGAATCACTTAACCTGGGAGGCAGAGGTCGCAGTGAGCCGAGGTCGTGCCATTATACTCCAGCCAGGGCAACAAAAGCAAAACTCTCTCTCAAAAAAAAATAAAAATAAGGGAGAAGAAAAGTGGTAAAAACATAAATCTCCCAGTTTCAAAATTTAATATGCCAACAGAATGATGATGATGCCAGTTGAGAATTAAGAGGAAATCTGGAAAAGGGTATTATTTTGATATTAATTATCATAGATATGATTTTCTATAAGTCTTAGAAAATGTAAAATATCCCATGAGCTTTTCATTGTACAACATCTATTGATAGAAGAAATCAGTCTGGACATATAAATGCTGGAGTTTTACACACAAACTTAATTTGCAACCTTGTAGGAGTTAAAAATTAAAAAGGGGTAGTATTAGGCAACTACTTGGTATCCACAGTTCTCCTATGGCAAACTCCTATGGCAAAAAGCGCAACTAATTTTATCTTATTTCACAAGCTTCTTATGAAAATAGGACATATTTTGGCTGGGCACGGTGGCTCATGCCTGTAATCCCAGCACTTTGAGAGGCCAAGGTGGGCGGATCACGAGGTCAGGAGATTGAGTTCATCATGGCCAACATGGTGAAACCCTGTCTCTTCTAAAATACAAAAAATTAGCCGGACATGGTGGTACATGCCTGTAGTCCCAGCTACTCAGGAGGTTGAGGCAGGAGAATCGCTTGAACCCAGGAGGCGGAGGTTGTAGTGAGCCGAGATCACGCCACTGCACTCCAGAGCAAGACTCTGTCTCAACAACAACAAAAAGGACATATTTTCATAAGAAGTTTTTGCGCCACTGCACTCCAGCCTGGGCAACAGAGCAAGACTGCATAAGTCTTAAAGATACATAAGTTATGATTTATGACAAAAGGTGCATAAGTCTATACGTTTATGATTTATGAAGTTATAAATCATAAATCTTAAAAATAAATTCTGATAACTCTTTTACAAATTGAAAACTCATGAACCACTAGAAGATGTGAACATTGTCAGCCTCTCTAAAGCCTTCTTAGTTACCCTCTACCCAAAGGTAACCACTATTTTGACCTCTATCAGCACAAATAAATTTTGTCTTTTTTCAAACTTTGTATAAATGGATTCACAGAGTACGTAACTCTTTTGGGTCAGGTTTCTTCATGCTTATTATATGCCTATGGAATTCAACCATGTTGTAGAATGTAACAGTAGTTTAATCTTTTTCAATACTGTATATAGTATGCTAAAATAATTGATCCATTCTACTGATGAGTTGTCTTCAGTTTTTGACTATTAAAAATAATGTGGCCTGTAATCCCAGCAATCTGGGAGGCCGAGGCAAGCAGATCATGAGGTCAGGGGTTTGAGACTAGCCTGGCCAACATAGTGAAACTCCATCTCTACTAAAAATACAAAATTAGCCAGGTGTGGTGGCGCATGCCTGTAATCCCAGCTGCTCGGGAGGCTGAGGCAGGAGAATTGCTTGAACCCAGGAGGTGGAGGTTGCAGTGAGCTGAGACCATGCCTTTGCACTCCAGCCTGAGTGACAGAGAGAGACTCTGTCTAAAAATAAATAAATAAATAAACAAAATAATGTGGCTATGAAGACTTTCATACATGTTTTATGATGCATACATGCACAGATTTCTTTTGATTATACATGTTGCAGTGAAATCACGGAGTCATAAGATGTGCCTATGTCAAGCCTCAGTAGTTACCATCAAAGAGCTTTTCAAACCGGATATAACAATTTGAACTCCTTGCAGCAGTGTATGAGACTTCAGACTATTCTGCATGTTTGTCAAAACTTGGTACTGTGATTTTGTTTGTTTTTGTTAAATTTAGCCCTTTTTGTCGGTATGTAGAGATATTGAACTGATTGAACTGTATTTCTCTATTAATGATTTGAGTACCTTTTTAAGTGTTTACTAATCATCTGAATATATTCTTTTGTGTGCTGCCTATTCAAGTATATTGCTCTTTTTTATTGAATTGTTTTTCTTGTTGATTTTTAGAAAGACTTTCTATATTTAAAATGCAAGACCTTTATTGAATAAAGGAATTGCAAATATCTTCTTCTATTCTGAATTGCGTTTTCCCTTTCTTTTTTACTTCTTCTTTTTCTGGGGGGCGGGGGTAGAGGGTGAGGGACAGAATCTGGCTCTGTTGCCCAGGCTAGAATGCAGTGGAGCTTTCTCAGCTCACTGCAGCCTCCACCTACCAGTTCAAGAGATTCTCATACCTCAGCCTCCCAAGTAGCTGGAAGCATGCACCAACCACACTTGGCTAATTTTTGTATTTTTAGTAGAAACAGGGTTTTGCCTTGTTGGCCAGGCTGGTCTTAAAACTTCTGGTCTCAAGTGATTCACTCACCTTGGCCTTCCAAAATGCTAGGATTACATGCATAAGTCACCATGCCCAGCCCCTTTTCCCTTTCTTAATGATACCTTTGGTGAACAAAAAGTATTAATTTTAATATATTCTAATTTATTAGCATTTTTCTTCAAAGTTAACATTTAATTTCCCTTTTAAGAAATCTTTGGGCCAGGTATGATGGCTCACACCTGTAATCCCAGCACTTTGGGATGTCAAGGTGAGCAGATTGTGAGGTGAGGAGATTGAAACCATCCTAATATGGTGATACACCGTCTCTATTAAAAATACAAAAATTAGCTGGACATGGTGGTGCGCACCTGTAGTCCCAGCTACTCAGGAGGCTGAGGCAGGGAAATCGTTTGAACGCTGGAGACAGAGGTTGCAGTGAGCTGAGATCCCACCATTGCACTCCAGCCTGGGTGACAGAGAGAGATTCCATCTCAAAAAAAGAAAGAAAGAAAGAAATCTTTGACTAGTCCAAGCCAAGTAGGCATTCTAAGATTTCTTCTATAAGTTTTACTATTTTATCTAGACATTCAATTCTAAGATGTTCCTAAAATTGGTTTATTAAATGATGTAAAGGTTCAGGATGAATTTTTTCCATATGAATATTCAATTGACCAACTCAATTGATTGAAAGAACCACTTTTCACAGTGAATGGCTTGATAAAAAATAAATAAATAAACTAAATAATTGTAATTTTCATTAAAACTATTATCTATATTGCTAGTCTCCCCAATTCAAAAGAACAAGGAGAAAATGATTTTAGAATTATTATATAATGAATATACATTGAGAAACAAAAATATAGCCACCACCAAAATAAGTATTGCAGAAAATTAAAATTTTTGTCAAGCAAGGAAAAACATTATGTTTGACCTAAGTAGCAAATAAAGCAGAATTTAAATGTTAATTTATGGAAAAAAAAAAAATTAAGCTGGCCAGGCGTGGTAGCTCATGCCTGTAATTCCCGCACTTTGGGAGGCCTAGAAAGGCGGATCACCTGAGGTCAGGAGTTCGAGATCAGCCTGGCCAACATGGCAAAATCCTGTCCCTACTAAAAACTACAAAAATTAGCTGCATGTGGTGGCACACACCTGTAATCCTAGCTACTGGGGAGGCTGAAGCAGGAGAATCACCTGAACACAGGAGGCAGAGGTTACAGTGAGCTGAGATCGCGCAACTGCCCTCCAATCTGGGCAACAGAGCAAGACTGTCTCAAAAAAAATACAATAATACAATAATAATAATATGTATTTGTGACAGATACAATGTGATGAGAAGATCATTTTACCTCTGAGGATCTTCCTGCCTAAACCCATAAGCCCAGTCTAATCATGAGGAAACCATCTGACAGATATTACTAGATGAGCATTTTACAATATGTCTGACCCAATCAATACTCCTCAATCACAGTGATAAAAACAAGGCAGACTGAGAAATTATCACAACCAAGGGGAGAGTAAGGAGGCATAACAACTAAACTTCATGTGTTCCTAGATGAGATCCTGGAAAAGAAACAGAACACTAGGTAAAAACTAAGGAAATCTGAATAAACTAAAGACTTTAGCTAACAGTGCAACAATATTGATTCATTTATTGTGAAAAGTGTACCAAGATAATGTAAAATGTTAAAAATAGGAGAAACCGAGTTCAGGTTATATGGGAATTCTTTGTACTATCTTCTTAAATTTTCTGTAAATCTAAAACTGTTCAGAAATGTGTCTATTTTTAAATGGCCATTTTACTCAACGTGATGAATTGGTGCTATTTTGGTATTTCTGCATTATGATCATTGTGCGATTGGGAGAAAAAATGGTGATAGAAACTATAAAATCAAATTCTAGCTATCTCAGTGAGTCCATGAATAGTTCTATGAATTATCATATGTCACTACTATGTCTATGGCTTTTGACACTCCTTAAGGTAAAGGATCTTAACTTATCTTAACCTACCACAGAGCATCATAAATGGAATTCAGATTGTCACTGAATTTGAATTTTTTCTTTAAAGTTCATTTTCATTTTCACTACCCTAACTGAAATTTAACATTTCCCTTCAATTGTGAATGTAGTCATCAGACAAAGGTAGCATTGGCAATACCTGGAACAAACAGAAATCATGGATATTTTTATAGTTCATTACATTATTGAGCAGTCACTGAATATTGTTTACCCTCATCAGTATTCAGAAATTACTACCATGCCTACTGCTAGATCTTGATATTTACTGCATTAATGTACAAGCATATGTATTACTTTATCACAGTTTTGATCTACTAATATTTTAACAACTGAAACTCAATATAATTTTTCTTTGTAATCTTTTATTTGATTTTTAAAATATTATTCTAAGAAGGACTACACAGACTTCACCAGATTCCCAGCAGGGTCCATGGTACAAAAAATGTTAAGAACGCCAGTAAGAAAGCCTAGAATCTCAATAACCCACAGACTTTCAGTATGTCTAAACCCTAATGTCAATAGAGCTCTATCATTTTACAGCCTTCATCTTCCTAAGCATCTAGCAATGAAGCTATAATTTTTATATTTTTGTTTTAATATTTGTTTTAAAAATCTAATGTTTGCATACTTTCACTATGAGTTTCTCATAAGAAAATCCCTGCCAATACCAAAATACGTAAGTCTCACAATCTATATAAGTGTCTGCTTACAATAAATGGCAGTAAGACAACAAGACTCAACAAAAAAGAAAGAAGCCTGAAAGAACAACAAAACAGAGAAACTGATTCTCAGTGACAGTCTCGTCTTTCATCTTAAGCCAGGCCTTGACCTCTACCTTGTTTAATTATTAAATCAGGAGCTGCTCAGCAAGACCTGTCTAGTTTTGACAATTCTTAAATTCAATCCTGCTGACAGACTCTGTCCATTTTTCTCTATATTTACTAATATTACCTATGACAAAGTTTGAACGTTAATTTTTAAAATTCAACTTTCATTAAAAAGAACGAAGGTTCTCTGACAGGTACCTCTTGGCTCTAAAGCTAGACTTTTCTTTTTATCCCAAACTTATAAAAATTAAAAATTCCATTATGAATGATACTCCCTCAATATTATTTAATAAATAAAATATACCCACGCAATAAACATCAAAGCAATATACTTTACAAATTTCCATTTTAATATTATTTATTTATTAAATATATTCACTTTTGGGCCTGGCGTGGTGGCTCAAGCCTGTAATCCCAGCACTTTGGGAGGCCAAGGCGGGTGGATCACGAGGTCAAGAGATCGACACCATCCTGGTCAACATGGTGAAACCCCGTCTCTACAAAAATACAAAAAATTAGCTGGACATGATGGCACGTGCCTGTAATCCCAGCTACTCAGGAGGCTGAGGCAGGAGAATTGCCTGAACCCAGGAGGCGGAGGTTGCGGTGAGCCGAGATCGCACCATTGCACTCCAGCCTGGGTAACAAGAGCGAGACTCCATCTCAAAAAAAAAAAAAAAAAAATATTCACTTTTGTGAATTTAAATGTTGAAATAATGAAAATGTATTTTAGATTTAAATTTGGTTTTTGTCCATGGCTTTAAATATCAAAGAGCTATCTGTACACCCATGTTCATGCCAGCATTATTCACAGTAGCTAAAAGGTAGAAGTAACTCAAGTATCCATCTACCAATGCATGGACACACATGTATGCATAGAGGGGAATATTATTCAGCCTTTAAAAAGAAACTGACACACGCCACAACATGAATAGACCATAATGACATTATGCGAAGTGAAATACGTCAGTCACTAAAGGATAAATACTGCATAATTCCACTTATATGAGATTCCTGGAATGGTCAAATTTGTAAGAGACTGAAAGTAGAAAGGTGGTTGTGAGGAGCTGAATGAAGAAGGCAAATGGAGAGTTATTGTTTACCTGGTACAGAGTATTAGGAAAGATGAAAAAATAGTAGCGATTGTTGCACCACAATGTAAATGTACATAATGCCATTGAACCATATACTTAAAATTATTAAAATGGTAAATTTCATGTTATGCCTATTCAGTAAAGAAAGAATGAGGAAAAAGAATCTGACGATTTATTTGTATCCTAAATATATTAAATGTTCCCATAAATCAAGGAAAAGAATAACTGAATTTAAAAATAGACAAAGGGGATTAATTGGCAATTTTAAAAGGCCAAGAAACATAAGAGCCAAAAGAGAAATGGAAATTAAAATAATACATTTTTCAAGTTAGAAACAAAAAAATTTTTTTTGAAACCAGGTTATACTCTGTCACCCAGGCTGGAGTGCAGGGGTGTGATCATTGCTCTTTGCAGCTTTGGCTTCCTGGGCTCAAGTAATCCTCCTACCTCAGCCCCACAAGCAGCTGGGACTACAAGTGTGTGCTACCATGCCCAGCTAATTTTTGTATTTTTTGTGGAGATGGGGTCTTGCTGTGTTGCCCAGGGTGGTGTCAAACTCCTGGGCTCAAGTAATCCACCTGCCTCGGCCTCCCAAAGTGCTAGGATTACAGGCATGAGCCACCATGCCTGGCTAAAATACTTTAAAATTTGATAAGTCCAAGTCTTAGCAAGGATGTGAAGACAATTCATACTCTTTTTGAGCAGTAACATAAACCGGTATTACCACTTTGAAAAGCTTACTATGGATACAGAAATTATACTCTTAAATACTCTGGAAAGCAGTGATTTTCAAATTGTGGGTCTCAACCCATGTGAAATCAAGTTGTAAATCACAACCCAGCAATTTTTAAATGAAATTAAACAAAATAAAAATAACAGAATATATTAGAGTAAATGGCCAAAAGTAAAAATGAAACTTTTGTTTGGGTTATAAATATGCAGACAGATGTGTGTTCATATATGTACTTGTGTATGTTCTGGGCATAATTTATAAAATTTCTTTCTTACTGGGAGTCATGGTCAAAAATTAAATGAAAGCCAATGGCTTAGAGCAGCAGTTCTCAAAGTATGGTCAACAAACTCTTGAGCTTCCACAAGACTCTTTTAGTAGATCCACAAGGTCAAAACTATTTCTATAATTATACTAAGACATAAACTGCGCATTTCACTATCATTTTCTCACAAGTATACAGTGGAGGTTTCCAGAGGCTAGGTGGCACGTGATATCACAACATAATAAATGCAAAGATAGATATGAGAATCCAGCTGCCTTCTAAGCCAGAGGTTAAAAAGTTTTTTTAAATATAGCCCCCAAAGAAAGCACACATCAGACTAGTGTGTTTAATTACTAAAAAGAGGCCCCAATTTTGACTCTGAGCAACCTAAACAAAATTGAAAACATGATCATCTACAAGAACCTTGCCTGTGCATATTAAGCTTTTCTCCTTTTTAAATCCAATGACTTAATTTCAATATCTTAATTTATAAGTGATAACACAATTAAAACAAAAAGGAAATCACATTTTTTTTACTTATTGTTTTAAGTTGAATTGTGTCCTCCAGAAAGATATGTTGAAGCCCAATCCGTCGTACCTACAACTATGGCCTTATTTCATTGGAAATAGTGTCTTTGCAGATATAAGCCAGTTAAAATCAGATCATACTGGATTAGGGTGGGCCCTAAACCCAACAACTTCTGTCATTATGAGAAGGCCATGAGCATGAGAAGACACCGAGACACAGAAATACACAAGGAAGACGCAAATGTTGACAGAGCAGGACTGCCACGCTGTAACTCTAAGCCAGAAAATGCCGAGGACCACCCACAGCCACCAGAAGCTCCAGAGACTAGAATTTTCTTCTTCCAGAACCTTCAAAAAAGAGCAGGTTCCCGCTGGCGCCTTGCTTTCATACTTCAGGCCTTCAAACTGTGAGGCAATAAACTTCTGTTGCTCTAAGCCATTATGTTTGTGGTCATGTGCCACGGCAGCCCTAGGAAATCAACACATCTAACAAATTCGCCAACTTTCAGTTTGTTTTTATTTTTTTATTTTTATTTTTTTGAGATGGAGTCTCACTCTGTTGCCCAGGCTGGAGTGCAGTGGCATGATCTCAGGTCACTGCAATCTCTGCCTCCTGAGTTCAAGCGATTCTCCTGCGTCAGCCCCCTGAGTAGCCAGATTTACAGGCGCACGCTACCATGACCAGCTAATTTTTGTATTTTGAGTAGAGACAGGATTTTACCATGTTGGCCAGGCTGCTCTCGAACTCCTGACCTCAAGTGATCTGCCCACTTCAGCTTCCCAAAGTGCTGGATTACAGGCGTAAGCCACAGCACCCAGCCTGTTTTCATTAAAAACAGCCTTGATTTGAAAATGCAGAAGAATGGACACTCACATATACTTTCAATAAGAGAGTAATTTTAATATGTAGATATTAATTTTTTCTTTTTCATCATCTCTTTTCTAAAGTTTCAATAGTGAGCTTGTATATCTTTTGCAATAACAAAAACTTTAATTTTGAAACCACTTTTGTGACCGCTATTTAACATTTCTCTGTAAGTTCCAGTCAATGTACAATAAATTATAAAATATTTACTACATACACATAAAGGGCTGAAATTTCTAACACGCATTTATTCCTGAGTCTTTTATACAGCAGAAATATAAAACTTTATAAACAAAAGTTTGAGACTCAGGAATAAATATCACAAAAGATGTCCTAAAAACCTCAGAGTTGTGTTTTCTTTATTAACTTGGCATGTTGATTCTAAATGTACGATCATCCCTTGGTATCTGAAGGAAACTAATTGCAGGACCCCCTACAATAACAAAATCCAGAGATGCTCAAGTCCCTTATGTCAAATGGCATAGTATTTGCATATGCCTTACACATATCCTGCTGTGTATTTTAAATCATAACCAAATTACCTACAATATGCCTGATATAATGTAAATGCTATGTAAATAGCTGTAATCCCACTAAACCTAGATACCTGCAAAAAAAAAAAAAATGAACACTATGAAAGAAAGCTGTTATGCAGTATTTTTATTTGTATTATTTCTACTGTATCATTTTATTGTTTTTTAAAATGTTTTCTAATATTTTTATCTGCATTTGGTTGAATCACAAATGGGGAACCCACAAATTTAGACAGCTGATTTTATTTGTAAAAGGAATGGGCCCATAGTGGCCAAGACTCTTCTGATGAGAAAGGAAGGAAGTCTTCCTTATCAGACATCAAGAGTAATTACAAAGCTATAATAGTGATGACAGTATAACCATTGCAGAGCCAGAGAAATTATCCAGTCTTCACATATATAGAAGTTCAATATTTAATAGTGGGCATGACAGATCAATGAAGGAAGGAGGAATTACTCTAAAGTAAAGCTGGAAAGAAAGTTATCCACATAGAAAAAAGCAAAATTAAACCCCTATCTTGTATTAGTTACAGAAACTAACTCCAGAAGGTTTCAGGCCTCAAGGTTAAAGGCAAAACTTTCAAGCTTTTTATAGAATATATAGGTGAACCTTCCTGCACTTACAATAGAGACAGATTTGTTTAACAAGACATAAAAAGCACTATTTTTTTTTTTTTTTTGAGACAGAGTCTTGCTTGCTCTATTGCCCAGGCTAGAGTGCAGTGGCATGATCTCAGTTCATAGCAACCGCCGCCTCCTGGGTTCAAGCCATTCTCCTACCTCAGCCTCTCGAGTAGCTGGGATTATAGGCAAGCATCACCATGCCTGGCTAATTTTTGTATTTTCAGTAGAGATGGGGTTTCTCCATGTTGGCCAGGCTGATATTAAATTCCTGAGCTCAGGTGATTCACCAACCTCAGCCTCCCAAAATATTGGGGTCACATGCATAAGCCACCACGCCCAGTCAAAAAAGCACTAATTATAGAAGACTTATAAATTTGACTAAGTTAAAATAAGAACATTCTTCATCAAAAGACCATCTCTACCTCCAAATCATATCAGCTGTTGTATTACAATCAAATACAACTTTGATTGTAATACATCAGCTGATATGATTTGGAGGGAGAGATGGAGACTGTCTCTCTCCAAAGTTGTATTTCTCTCCCTTAGGATTACAAGGCTTGCTGATTGCACATGGGGATTTGGGAAGGCGAGTTCAACAGTGGTCCTGTGCTACTGTGGAGATCTCTCCCTGAGGCTCACCCCACCCTTGCTACTTGAGCACACTCTAATTGACGAATACAAGGACCTGGTCTTCTGGGTTTTCCCCAATATGCCTAAGAGTAACTTTTAAACCCAAAAGACATGGGCTCACAGTCCAAAATACCTAGATACCTGCAAAAAAACTCTATGGAAGAAAGTCAGCAGTATTCGCATATACGTATTATCATCTATATTATCATTCATAACACATAGCACACTATGACATATAATATTCTGAAGATAAATTATGAGAACAGATGAACTAAGGATTTTAAACAAGCTTAATCAATAAAGAGTCAAATGAGGCCAGGCACAGTGGCTAACACCTGTAATCCCAGCACGTTGGGAGGCTGAGGTGGGCAGACCTGAGGTGGGCAGATCTGAGGTGGGCAGATCACCTGAGGTCAGGAGTTTGAGACCAGCCTGGCCAACATGGTGAAACCCCATCTCTACTAAAAATACAAAAATCATCTGGGCATGGTGGCATGTACCTATAATCCCAGCTACTCAGATGGCTGAGGCAGAGAATTGCTTGAACCCAGGAGGTATAGGTTGCGGTGAGCTGAGATCACACCACTGCACTACAGCCTGGGCGACAGAGTGAAACTCCATCCCAATCAATCAATCAAATAAACAGCCAAAATACTAGTCATAAAAAATAATAACTGAAATAAAAAAATAACAGATCCTTACGCAGAAGTAACTCTACCAAAGAATTAACTGATGAGAGTCAGATCAGAACAAGAAACTATCACAGAAATAAAGAATATGAAGCAAATACAAAGAGATAAAAAACATAGCATAAGATGTAAGAGGTAGAAGGGATAGATCTTTTCAAAGAAATAATGATTGTGAATATACTGTTCAAACCAAAGAAAAAAACTCAAATTTAAAGGGCTCAAAATAATGCCAAGAAGTCCATAACTAGAGACGCTATGGTTATATTTACATACATAAAAATGAAAGAGATGGATGTTCAGAACTGCTCATTTCCTCCATACTTGAAAACCAAGTGGGGTCATGTGTTTTTCTAATGTTTATTTTTTATTAATAGGTGTGGCTCCAGTGTCTTCTGGCAATGGATACTGAGAGAAAGAAACCTAAAGGTATCTTAGTACTTTTTCCCTATTAGTGACTTAATTTTTTGTTGTTTTTTCTTCGGGGTAGGGGAATGGGGAGAGGATGGTGGTGGTTTACAATTTGGACACTCAAAGGATTGTAGAGCCTCAAGGACTCCCAGGGATCTGTCTACCACACTTGGCCAGTTACCATGGTAAAAACCTCAACTGTGCCTCAAGCCTCCCAATCCAGAGACTGTTGTATTCTCTCCAGAAGACAACCTAATGTCTTCTGCTGAGTTAGGCAATCTCATGCTTCACAAAATGAGGGAGAAGATATAAAGATTTGGTCATTTTTTTGTTATTTTATTATTTTTACAAAGTTGTATTATAAGACACTTCAAATATCTACAAAATTAGAAGGAAGAGTATAATAAACCCCCTTGTACCCAGCACTTCAATTAAACATCTAGCTGCTTCTTAAATAGACCTTCCAGCAATTTAGTGTTGAAGAACCACTTATAATCCCTCTTCCAGGGATGCCTGGAGTCTCTGAAGGTCCCATGGTGTAATTTGGCTTGCTTCCCAGATTTCTTCACTGCTGATTTAGGGTTATGCTTTCCTGAGCCTGCTAGATCAATTTCAACAAATCCATTGCTTTTCCAACTCCAAAAATTGTATTGCCCTCCCATTCTCTTTGTCCATCCAGGCTTATGCCTTTTTCTTTACCCTATTCCTATCATTTCCATGGAAGGGAATGGAGGCCCAAACAGTATTCAACTCTTCACCAAACAAATGTGTTAATTTTTTCTTCTGTTGCTCCATTGCCCAGGCTGGTATGCAGTGGCACAATCACACCTCACTGCAGCCTTGACCTCCTGGGCTCAAGTAATCCCTCCTGCCTCAGCCTCTCAAGTAACTGGGACTACAGGCACATCCCACCAGGCCCAGCTAATTTGGGTTTTTTTGAAGAGACGTGGTCTCGCCATGTTACCGTAGATGGTCTTGAACTCCTGGGTTCAATCAATCTAACCATCTCAGTCTCCCAAATTGCTGGGAACTTCTTAAACTGAGTCCTTCTTTTTTCGTTTGTATGTCTCTTGATTGTCATTCTTGTATGTTACATTTTTTAACATAATATTTACAATGATCTGAGTACGTATTGTGTAACTTAATTTATGTATATTAATATAATACTTCCAACAACTTACATTATATTGTACTACTGTTATTCTATTCCACAAGTGAGAACAATTAACATCTGAAGAGCTTACACAACACCCAAGCTATTAAGAAGTTGGGATTTGAACCCACGAGTGTCTGACCCTAAAGTCCGGTTCCAAACATCTGTGCATACCACTTCTCATTTGTTTTTCAATGTGAGGTAGGCCAGAGTACTAGTCTAAGGATGCAAGGTAACACACTCTAAGATATAGGTGTGATATGCCTGGGTAACTGACTCTTATTCGAATTCCACAGCTTTAAATTCAAGAAAGTACTTGGACCAAGCTAGGCTGGCCTGGGGAGGTTGTGAATGGTAATGAGGGCAGAGTTCATGCCTGGGATGTAACACTTGACCATTCTATGAGGCCATATTACATACAGATGCTCTTTGACTTATAATGAGATTATGTTCCAATAAATCTATCATTAAGTTTCAAATATTAAGTTAAAAATGCATTTAATACACCTAACCTACCAAACATCATAGCTCAGCCTGGCCTACCTTAAATGTCCTCAGAACACCTACATTAGCATACAGATGGGCAAAATCATCTAGCACAAAGCCTATTTTATAATGAAGAACAGGGTGTTTCATGTAACTTACTGAATGCTGTATTGAACGTGAAGAATAGAATGACTGTACAGATGGTCTCCAACTTATGATGGCTTGACTTACATGATTTTTTGACTTTATGACAGTGTAAAAGCAATATGCCTTCAGTAGAAACCACATTTTCAGTACCCATGCAATCATTTTGGGACATAACCCCATAGTAAATTGTGGAGCATCTGATATTCTACTGAATGCATCTTACTTTTGCCCATCATAAAGTCAAAAAATTATAAGTCAAACCTGCATTAAGTAGGGGACCATTTGTATCAAATAAAAAGACTGATGAGGTACACTGGCCGTGGACATGAGGAGCTCTGACCCACATGCAGAGTAGCCTTCCAGCAGAACTGTTCCAGGCTTATGGATCTTAGGATATAAGGCAGGATCCTAAAGAGTTAAAGAAAGTCACTTCCTCAGACCTGGACTCCACAGCCATGTATTCAATGAAAAGTCTCTTCGGGAGATCCTCTATCTTACCCTGACCAGTGTCATGGGTCTTTCTGCTGTGTAGCCTGATTGTGGTGACCTCCTTCAGAATTATTTCAGTAAGGAACATTTTGGGCTTACCCATGTGATGTCTGTGTCTGGTTCCTGAGTCAACATATGATCTATTAAGAAAATTTGTCAGAGTGGTCACACTACTCCAATCTCCCTATTTGATTTCCTTCACATGAGCATTATTTTCAGAAAAACAATCAAGTATTCCATTAAAAAAGATAGAAAATAAATTGCCGGGCATGGTTGCTCATGACTCTAATCCCAGCACTTTGCGAGGCCAAAGTGGGCAGATCGCTTAAGCGCAGGAGTTCAAGACCAGCCTGGCCAACATGGCGAAACCCTGTCTCTAC
>NW_016107544.1:1003690-1020716 GCF_001604975.1 Cebus imitator | reverse complement strand
AAAAAAAAAAAAGAAGAAGAAAGACTTATCAAGGCTTCTGAGGGTGAAAAAATAATAAATAAAAAGCAGCATCAAACACTCTAGAGTCAAATCCCTCACAAACTTCAAGGGTCTGTCCATTGCCACACATAAATCTGTATGGAGTAGGAAGGTGAAGTCTTATTTTTAATTCTATAACACACTTCTTTCTATACTGTGCACATCAGGGAAGCATGAGGACATGGACATTAAGAAGACAGGTTCTAAAATGTCAAGAAAAGGTGTATAGACTCACTGTGGACTGTGTTTGTGCCATGTATTCACTCTCCATTTTATTCAGGCGCACATTTGTATCCTCAAGCAATTCTTGAATGTTTTCAGTGTGTCGCTTTTGAAGATCAAACTTTTCCTGTTCCATTTCTGCTACAGCATTGTGAAGCTACATCAGGAAATTAAGAATTAACTCTCTTACTACTATGAAATTGACTATTTTGTAATTTAGGGAAAAAAATGTTTCATATATTCCTCTATTTACATATATGGTGACCTGAACACCAAAAGATATTAAAAAAAAAAAACATAAACATTCAAGGTAAAGATATCATATAAAAAGTAGGATCAAGAAACATTTAATTTTTTTTTAGCTTCCTGAATTGAAAATGTTAATGGATGAACAAATAGTAAAAGGAACTATCTGCCTCAGGTAGAAATGGTAAGCAAACCAGACAGATAATACAAGTAACAACATTAGCATTAGTCTGAAATAAGAAAACAGAAACGTTATAATATTGCTACTAATTAGGAATATTGTCTCACTGTCTGCATTGTTCAATGTAGTACCTGAAGTCCTAGCCAAAGCAATTATGAAAGAGAAAGAAATAAAAAGCATTCAAATAGAAAAGAAGTCAAATTATCTCTTTGCTGACAATATGATTTTATAGCAAGAAAATCCTAAATACTCTGAAAAAAGGCTCCTAAACCTGATAAACGACTTCAGTAAAGTTTCAGAACACAAAATTAATATACAAATTTCTATACACCAATAACATTCAAGCTGAGAACCAAATCCAGAATGCAATCCAATTTAAAATAGCCACACAAAAAAAATAAAATGCCTAAGAAGACATCTAACCTTCAAGGAAGTGAAATATCTTTACGAGGAGAACTACAAAACACTGTTGAAAGAAATCAGAGATGACACACATACACACAAAGATCGAAAAACATTCCATGCTCATGGATTGGAAGAATTAATATCATTAAAATGGCTCTACTGACCAAAGCAATCTATAGATTCAACAGTATCTTATCAAATTACCAATGTCATTTTTTACAGAATTAGATAAAATAATTCTATGATTCATATGGAACCAAAAAAGAGCCTGAATAAGAAGAATGAGCCTGGCATGGTGCCTGATGCCTATAGTCTCAGCACTATTGGCAGGCTGAGGCGGGAGGATCACTTGAGGTCAGGAGTTCAAGACGAGCCTGGGCAACACAGTGAGATCCCATCTCTTTAAAAAAAGAATGTTTTAAATTAACCAGATATGGCAATGCACACCTGCAGTCCAAGCTACTCAGGAGACTGAGGCAGGAGGATCACCTGAGCCCAGGAAGTCAAAGACAAATGGGATTACATCAAACTAAAAAGCTTCTGCACAGAAAAAAAAAAAATCAACAGAGCAAAAAGGCAACGTACAGAGTGGGAAAATATATTTGAAACTATACATCTGATATGGGGTTTATATCCAAAATATGTAAGACACTCAAACAACTCAATAGCAAAAATCAAATATTCTGATGATTAAAAAATAACCTAATGACTTCTTCAGGTCAAGGATCTAAACAGACATTCCTCAAAAGAAGACATAGAAATGGCCAAAAGGTATACAAAAAATGCTAAACCTCACTAATCATTAGGGAAAGGCAAATCAAACTTACAATGAGATATCATCTCACTGTAGTTAGAATTATTATTATTAAAAAGTCAAAAGACATGGACACAGGGAGGGGAGCACTACACACTGGGGTCAGTTGGGGGGAAACAGGGGAGGGATGGTGGGGGGTAGGGAGCTGGGGAGAGATAGCAAGGGGAGAAATGCCAGATGTAGGTGATGGGGAGGAAGGCAGCAAGTCACACTGCCACGTGTGTACCTATGCATAACAATTTTGCATGTTCTTCACATGTACCCCAAAACCTAAAATGCAATAAAATAAATGGGGAAAAAAAAAGTCAAAAGACAGCAAGTGTTGGTGAGGATGAAGAGAAAAAGAGAACGCTAATATACTGTTAGAGGGGAATACAAATTAGTACAGCCATTATGGAAAACTGTGTGGTTCCTCAAAAAATTAAAAATAGAACTACCATATGATCCACCAAACCCCCTACTAGATATAAATCCAAATAAAATAAAATCAATATGTCAGAGATATCTGTATTCCCATGTTTACTGCAGCACTATTCACAATAGTCAAGATATGGAATCAACATAAGTGTCCATCAAGGGATGAATGAAGAAAATGTCACACACACACACACACACACACACACACACACACACACAAGAATACTATTCAGCCATAACAAAGAATGAAATCCTGCCATTTGCAACAACATAGATGATCTCAGAAGGATACTGTGTTAAGTGGAATGAACTGGGAACAAAAATACAAATACATAGTCACACTCATGGAATTTTAAAAATTGAGCTCATAGAAGTAGGGAACAGATAGAGATTAGAAGAGGCAGAGGAGGAGAGGGAGGAAGGCAGATAGACGTTAAAGAGCAGGTACAATGTTACAGTTATTGATAGAGTTTGAATTGTAATCCCCATAATCCCTATGTGTCAAAGAGAGACCGGTGGAAGTAACTGAATCCTGGGGTGGGTTCCCCCATGCTGTTCTCATGATTCTGAGTGAGCTCTCATGAGATCTGATTGTTTTATAAGTGTGTGATAGTTCCTCCTGTGTTCATTCTTCTTCTTGCTCCCTTGTGAAGAAAGTGGCTTGCTTCCCCTTCACCTTCTACTAAGGTTTCCTGGGGCCTCCCCAGCCATGCTGAACTGTGAGTCAATTAAAACTCTTTCCTTTATAAATTACCCAGTCTCTGGCAGCTCTTTATAACAATTTGAAATGGACTAATACGGTAATACAGGAGAAATAAATTATGGTTTTCTAGTGTACTGTAAAGTGATTATAGTTAATAATAATGTATTTTATAGTTCAAAAAGTTAGAAGACAGGAATTTGAATGTCCTCACCAAAAAGAACTGATAAATGTTTGAGGTGATAGAAATGCTAATTACTCCGACTTTATCAGTATGTAATGTATCTATGCATTGAAATATAACACTGTACCCTAAAAATATATAAAATTATTACATTTCAATTAAAAATAAAATAAGTTTATACAATAAATTCTAGTTCATATTATATTATCTAAAATTTCAAGAAACAAATGCTCCAGTGGCCCAAATACAAAGTTAAAATGGCTTAATTTCCAAAAATTGTTTTAGTGCCATTTAACTAATTTTTCTTAAAATCCATTGGCCATGACAAGAAATCCAGAACATTAATTCAAGAACTAGTCAAAATAATGTTTTCTCAATAAAAACTAGTTTATAGACCATAAGCCTCCAGAAGAAAATATACCAAAACATGAACAGTAGCTATTTCTAAAAAGCCTAGAATTTTAGTTATTTTATACTTTTCTGTATATTTTGTGACATCTATTATTTTTATAATTAAATATGTTACTTGGAAGCATAAACTTTTATATTTTCCATTACTGTTTTATGCAGCTTACCTTTTTTTCCCAGTCATTATTTAGAGATTCTGTACTTTGTTCACATATCTTTTTTAGCTCTGTAATCTGGTCTTCTTTAGTCTCTCTGATAACTTGACAGTCACGTATCAGTGTCTGAACTGTCAAAAATGATGAAAACATAGTTAAACCAATTCTAGATACACAGAGTTAAATGATTTAAAATTCAGTTAACAGATAATTCAATTTTTCGCCAAATCTTCTCAATGCTTTCTTCTAAAATATCTTTTATTCCTTGCTCTTTTTCTCAATTTCTACCACCACAGACAGCCTTACTTAAATTCATCATTACTGGGTCCCTAGACAATTTTAACAGTGTATTGGCCTCAAGCATCATTCCCCTCCAAAGAGTCCTCTGTTGCTTTGAGGAAACCTTTCATCATTATTCCAAGTGAAGTAACTCAAGAGTGGAAAACAAATACCGTGTGTTTTCACTTTTAAGTGGGAGCTGAGCTATGGGTATGCAAAGGCATACAGAATGGTATAATGGACTTTGGAGGTTCAGGGTTCAGAAGCAGGAGGTAGAAAAGGGGGTGTGGGATAAAACTACATATTGGATACTATGTACACTACTCGGGTGATGGGCACACTAAAGTCTCAGGCTTCACCACAGTACAATTAATCCATGTAACCAAAAACCACTTGTACCCTCAAAGCTATTGAAATTTTAAAAATTTAAATAAATAAAGAGGGCTTTCACTGGTGCAAATCTGGTAGTTACTCCCAGGCTTACAAACATTCTACAGCTCTCCTCATCTAAAAGATAATAAAAGTCAAAGCCACTGATATGGACAACAGTTCCTCGTGATTCTGATCATAACTCTTCCCATTTGCATGTTTTAAACCAGTATTATAAACACACCGGCCTATCTGCAGATTCCTGAGTTCATATTCTTTCTTATATCACTGCCTAAATATGATCATCCATCTACCTAGAATACTTTTCCCTCCCTTATTGAAAAACTCCATATACACCATGGAATACTATGCAGACATAAAAAAGGATGAATTATATGTCCTTTGCAGGGACATGGATGAAACGGGAAACCATCATTCTCAGCAAAATGACACAAGAACAGAAAACCAAACACTGCATGTTCTCACTCATAAGTGGGTGTTGAACAATGAGAACACACAGGGACAGAGGGAGGGGAACATCACACACCAGGACCTGGGGGATGGGGGACTAGTGGAGGAATAGCATGGGGGCTAGGGGAGGAACAGCTGGGGGATCAGGGAAGGACAGCATTAGGAGAAATAGCTAATGTAGATGACAGGTCGATTGATGCAGCAAACCACCACTATGGCACATGTATACCTATGTAACAAACCTGCACGATCTGCACATGTACCCCAGAACTTAAAGTATAATAAATAAATTAAAAAAAAAAAAAAAAACTCCTACTTATCCTTAGAATCTCAACTCAAAAATCATACCTTCTTTATGAAGCAGTTACCAACCAAATTGCTCCCCTTGAAGGAACAGAAAGAAATTCCTCTTTATTCCCATGAAACCTCAAGTATTTCTCAGTTAAATCACTTATTAACATTATAATGATTCACTTGCCTGTTTCCTCTTTAATGAGACTACATTCACAGAGGAGAAAGAGATTTCAACTTTTTATCCAAAGGGCATAATAGTGCCACATATGCAAGTGCTCAAAAAGACACATACTGAATGAATAAATAAAGAACCCCTAATTTCAATACATTATTGCTGCTAGATACTTTTAAATCGTTTTCGAGGTTTATGTTACTAACATGAAATCCATTTTAAATTATATAAAATATTTGTCTTATAAATCATTTATGTTTCCATCTTCTTTACTAAAATTATTTAAACAGTCACTGATTTAAGTAAAACTTTAATATACTCATGTCTTCTGGATAGTAAAATGAAGTCAGCTCCATTTTTAATTGAATATAATATTATCATAGTTTACTAAAAGTGTTTTTATTCATTTACTTCGAGATGGCAAAATTTTTGTAAACATTTCCCTAAAAATTGTCTTCATTCTTATATATCAACTGCACAACAAATAAGGAGAGGAGATGAATCCAAGTTAACCTAATGTGAGTCTTCACCATCTACAATATATTTTACTTTACACTTCCAAAATTAAACTAACACCTGGTTGCAATTGAAAATGCCTTTAGAAACGTTATTTTTAAAACCTAGTCATTTTTAAACCTTAGGCATGTTTGAATTGCCTGTTTTGAATCAGGGTAAAGAAGAAAACCTGGAAATAAAATATTTTTCTAGCCACTGATAATATTTGGAGAAAGAACCTAAACTAATTTACAATTGTGTTTACCAACATTTAAGGGTGGAAATGAATCAAAAAATATTTATTTCATTGGTTAACTTCTCTACGTAATTGCTATCCTAAGTTAAGGGCATTATCATTCACTCAGATACACTCAGGTTTGGTGATCTGGGGGAGAGGCAGTAAGTCCTATAGAAAAACTCCTAAATGAAAACCTTCCCTTCTCCTTTTCTCTTATTCATTGCCTAGATCTTCTCATTCACTAAATCATAATTCACCCTTCAAAATTTATTCTTCAGTTCCATTCTAACTATTCCCAGTGCCATCATTCAGATATTCTGGATCCTTCTCACCTTAACATGCAAAATTACAGCAGCACAGAAGCGTAACATCTTTGAGTTGGCAGGGACTTTACATATTATTTATTCCAACCTCACGATTTTATAATGAGTAAACCAAGGCCCAGAGATGACTTGCTGTCATATATCAGACACTGATAACAGAGCTGGGATTAGAGCCTATGTTTTCTAGTAAGTAGAATGCTCTCTCCCTCACTCCATTCTGCCTCTGCCTAACAGACTAGTCTGTTCAACACACCCTCCATTACCAGGCTACTCCTCCCAAAACATGAGGTCCTAAAACTCACGTCTCAAAACCCTTCCCTGGCTCTTTACATCCAGCATCTACAGCACAAAGTTCAAGCTTCTAAATCTAAAATTCAAGGTCATGCTGAATCTAGCCCTGAGCCAACTGTCTTAATATTTTAAAATCTATCTCTTAATGCATGGGATATCCACTCTAGCTAAGTAGTTGAGAAACATCCTTCGTACAATTTACCAATTTCAGATTCCCGTCCCAATACTGCAACTCTTCTCTCCACCTAACCAAGAATTTAAAACTTCACAAAATTTTACAAAAGTTCCTTTCTTGAAACAATATTTTCAATACTCTCTCTGATGACCACCTATTGATGTAGATGTTTTGACCCCTAATCACAGTCAACCAGGGTCAGAGTTCGCTCAAGCAGTTACCTCCTCATGCCAGACTTTCCATCTGTCCATAGCCAACTTAGTACTTGATTACATGCTTTCTTTGCCTTCTTAATAAAAGTGTAATTAGGAAAAACTTTTTAATTTTTTCTGTCAATAACAACACCAGCATACATTATCAGACATGAAAGTAGATACCTAATGGAATGAATTTTACTAGAGAAAGAATAATTTTCTTTGACTTCTTCATAAAGAAAGCCAGTAAGTCCTAATTCCATGACTGCCCTCAATTCCCTATGGCAGCTCTATCTCAATGAGGATAGAGTTAAGAAGAGGTAGTGAAAGCAACCATACTGCTCCAACTCTGTAACTAAACCAACCACCACTACTACCTCATCACTGTCACTACACACACACACACACACACACACACACACACACAGTTTTTGCCCATTCATATGGAAGCCTACATAAATTTATCCATTGATGACAGCCCACATAAACATTCCCATCTCACACTATAAAAGGTCAGAAATCAAATTTTATTCTCCACATCAATAGTAATAAAATGGAAACATTATTAAGGATATATGTAACACAACATCACCTTTCTTTTCAAGCTTTCTAATAGTCTCTTCAGTTTCATGTTGCTTACTCCTGTATAAAGTTTTCAATTCTTCTATTTCATTATTCTTTCTTTCTAAAATCTGCAAATAAATTTAAAATGTTTTGGTATATTGTATTACTTTATGTATAGGACACTTAAAAAATCCTGACATATTTAATTTCAATACATAAATAGAAAAAGTGATTGATTGCAACAAATATGACTACACTGTGAACTTTATGTATATATACACATAAAGTAGTACCTCTTATCCACGGTTTTACTTTCTGCTGCTTCAGTTAGATGTGTTTTTGTCCATATCCATGTTAATAATTCTAGCCTAGTCAGAAGTTCACATTTTGCTCTTGCAGCAGCTAAGAGATAGAATCTATATGATCTGCCACACTTGGAAGTTTCCAAGTTGTCTAGAATCTTGAGATTTTCCTCCTTTTGACTAGTGAACATTGCCGCAAATTGGAATTGTAGTGATTTAAGTGACTTTCTAAATTGATTCTCAAACGCCAGTGTTTTATAAATTAGGTAGAAGTGCTTTGTCCTGAAAAGGAATTAGGGATTCTTTTTTTCAGATTAGTGTAAAAATGGGTGAAATTTTATGTATCTAATGTTCTCTTCACATATTTTTCTTATACTTATGGTATCTACTGTTGTTCATCTGCTAGCAAATTCCAGCGGATAATAAGTGAATGATGAATTAGCAGGCATACATTAATAGAAACCGTAAAGTACCAATCATATAACTTTTCAATGAGCACAATATTTTTGTAAGTCTATCTCAGCTAATCTCATAAATTGTTTCCCCAAAACTGTAAAAATTATATCATAGTGCATTAAGAAAATTATTAAATATATAAAAATAATTGATTATCTGAAAGAAATATGTTATCTGTTTCGGATTTTCATATAACAATATTTTAAGGAGAGTATATAAATAATAATTTAGGTGATTCCCTAAAATACAATTCAGAAATTAAACTGTCGTAGAGTGGCAGAAAGAAGCCATCAGAACCTCGCCATGTTGGGATAGTATAATTCATCACATTGCACTGGGATAGAACATTCTTCATCTGAGCATGTCACTGGATCCCCCAACAAGTGCCCTTCTATCCTCTGAGTGCAGAGTAACAACAATTCCCAGATACACGAGGAGATGACATGTAATCGGCCTCCTTCATATCTAGCTCTGATATTGTGAATCAGAAAAATCAGCTCAAAGTATGTCAAAAATTGCATTAACACCTACTGTTAATTTATGTTATATCAGAAGTTTAAAATATAATCTTTTTAATTTTTTTGGAGACAAAGTCTTGCTCTGTCACCAGGCTAGAGTGCAGTGGCACGATCTCAGCTCACTGCAAACTTCACCTCCCGGGTTCAAGTGATTCTTCTGCCTTAGCCTCCCAAGTAGCTGGGATTACAGGCACATGCCACCACGCCCAACTAATATTTGTGTTTTTAGTAGAGACAAGGTTTCACCATGTTGGCCAGGATGGTCTCCATCTCTTGACCTCATGATCCGCCCATCTTGGCCTCCCAAAGTGCTGGGATTACAGGTGTGAGGCACCACGTCCAGCCAAATATAATCATTTAATAAAATTAAATTGTGATCTTATTCTTCAAAATACATCTATTCTCACAAAGACTACAGAAATAACCAAAATGTAAGAAAGAGAGCAAGTAAAAGAAAACACTAATCAAGGGGAAAAAGGAATATCTACTTTTCTTATGGTTTGGGTATATTTCCCATACACCCAAAAGTCAGCTTAACCCAAAAAAAAAAAAAAAAAAAAAAAAAAAAAAAAGAACCAGGCATAGTAGCACATGCCTGTAGTCAGCTACTCTGGAGGCTTAAGGATCGCTTGAGCCCAATAATTCAAGGCTGAAGTGAGCCATGATCATGCCTGTGAATAGCCACTGTCCTCCTCCAGCTTGGGCAACATAGCAAGACCCCATCCCTGGATAAGGAAAGAAAGTTACTCGCCAGTGTCTAGCCAAATTTTTCTTAGTGTTTTCATTACTAGTCTTTACTTTACCTTTCCTTGTTTTAGTCACATAAGAAATGGAGCAAGTTTGACCTAATATCCATAAAGAAGCAAAAAAGAAAAAGAATGTATGCTAACAGGTAAAACACTCTACATTTTATGCCTCACCAATTCCTGATGCTTAGAAAATGCCAGACAAGCAATAAATGGATGAATATACTTTTCAAATCTAGCATAAAGTCAAGGATTTTATTTATATTTTACCTGGCACTTCAAACTACTTTCACTGTCTTCTGCAAATAAATTTCAGGATTTTAAAAAGAAATTTCTGGAAATAATTTTTATTAAATATGTTACTTAGACTAAATCTTTGCAACAGACATACCAAGAAGCCTATTTCAAATTCCATCACCATAATTTTTCCTATCTTATACATCAAAAGATTCTATTTCAATTGGACATGTTATATTGAAATTATATTCCTGACTCTCTAACATACTTATGATAGAGAACTATTATCTAAACAAAATAGACCAAAGTAAAACTCTAGTAAGAGCAAAAAAAAAAATATTTGCCTGCAATACCTGAATGAGTGAGAGGAAATTGAAAAAAGAGAATTCAGGCTTTTTTCTCTTTCTAATATCTAATCAGTGGTTTCTTCCTTATTGCTGTGAAGGATGAGCCAAATATGTATTTGATGAAATATTAATATATATATTAAGCTTTTAAGAAAGCTTGGATACATGATGCTTAACTACTGCAACTACCTGCCTCTGTCTCTAGTACTCAGCTTTAGGAAGAAGAATCATAGGCTTAGCTTTGAAACAATAAATGTAAAGTTTCCATTTGGATTAATCTTCATGTATTTCAAAGAAACACATACATACATTATTATCACTAAATGTTTTAATCACTACTAAAATATAGTAACAATCCAAATTCCATGTAGGATAACCATAATTAATGATTTTCGCTGTGCCAGCCAAGAAAAAAAAATAAATTTTATTTGAAAATACAGCCTGAAAGATTAGAAAGCATCAATCCCAATGAGCTACTTAAAAATAAGCCTTTATTGTCAGTGCCAGCATTAAAATGCATGCAGTCTATACAGAAGTAAGTCCAAGAGTTCTTTTTTAAATTAAAAAGGAAATTTAATTAACAGAAAACTGAAAGAATATTAGAATAAAACAAATTCTAGTATTTACCATTGATGCCTTATTTCAACTTTCATGAAAGTTAATGACAGAATACAGATAAAAGACTATAAGAAGGTCAGCCTAAATGCAATAGTTAAAGAACTAAAAGGTAATGTAAACATAAGGTTTTAAATAAACACATTTGTTTGACTAATAAAGTTTAAAAATCAACTTTTGTTGAGATATTACTTTAGCATAATCCATTTGTAACAGAATGTCATAAAGTACATAACTAAGTGGATGGATGGATGGATGGATGGATGGATAACTGGACGGATCATTATAAGAACTATAATATTTTTAATGTTCAATATAACTAAAAGAACAAGAGATATCTATCCTACCTTCTGAACATCAGCATCATGTTTCTGTTGTAGTCTAAGCTTTTCTTCATGAAATTTAGCTTCCATCATTTTTGTTTTCATGTCCAACTTCAAGAAAAATATTTCAAAAGCGTTATTAGTTTACTTTTCCCTTTAACAAAAAATACACAATTAAATTAAAATAATTTCCTATAAAAAGACAGTTATCATTTTCCACTTTGACCTTGTAGTCACAGATTCTAGCAATCACATTACATATACCAACATGTTTATTACAGTTCTCCAATTACTTGCGAACTAGTTAAAGGTCTTTAAAATAAATTTCACCTGGTAAGCAAAACTGACAATACTAAGTACAGATTCACTACTCTCTCCCACTCTCTCCTGCACAAAAGAAAAAGGCATTTTAAAGTGATATTTCCTTTTACATTTAAATCCACACAGTATTTTACTCTTTATTATTTTTCATTTCAGTAAGTCTCTTCCAACCATTTTTTTTCTTTGATCACATCTATGTGCTCATTTAAAAATACTCGAATTAACCTCTTCATTTTTGCAGAAAGGAGGCTGGATTATCTGATTCCATGCAAAGATCCTTCACAGAAGCATTTTTGGGGTCTACTAAAAGGGAACTAAACCCAAAAAACAATATGACAAAGCTGGCCAGGTCTAGGAGACATGACTCATTACCAGATCTTTCCATAACACCTTCTAGAGAACATGTCACACCCTCAGCTTCTGAGGATAAGCCCGAAATACCATGTGAGTGTGCTACCATAATCCCAACTCAACACCTCTAACTGGCCCCACCTTTATTCCTAACTTGGTCAATAAATATTGACCAAGTTAGGAATAAATACCTGACACATGCTTAAGCAACCCATTAGCTAGCAAACAATCATTCAGATTCTCTCTCAAGAATCTAAACTAACACATCAAGTTAGCTATTTTGGGGAACAAACGCAAGTTTTGAAGTGTAGCAACCAAGAGAAAGCAGATGAACTCAGTATATAGAAAAAAGTAGAGCAAAGACACAAATAAAGCAAAGATTAGAAACCACACAGCATCTGAAATATGAAGGAAGCAAACTCAGGCTCCAATGGTCTCAGTGACACTAGCATTAGTTGAACTCGAAAGGATTTTTGTGTCTCTTTTTATTTTAGGTAGCTTGATAGATCTCTGTTGTTACAACAAAAGATATTTGTCTAAATTATATTCTTCTTGTTATAAGTTTTTGCCTAGGCATAATATTAAACTTACAGGAAAGTTGCAATAATAGCACAAGGAACTCCCATATACCCTTTACCCAGATTCACCAATTGTTTATACTTTGCCCTATGCTTTGTCATTTTATGTCTTTATCTACCTCTACATATATCTATATAAATACATGTATATTACTTCCTCAATCATTTGTAAATTAGAAGTGTCATGCCTCTTTAGCCCTAAAAACTTCAATATATATTTCCCTAGAACAAGAACACTGTTTTTAATAACCACAGCGCAGTTATCAAACTGAGAAAATGTACTATTAACATGATGATATTATCTAATGCACGGTTTATACTCAACTTTTACAAATTATCACAGTAATGTCATTTATAGCGATCATTTTTCACAATCCAGGATCCAGTCCAGAATCACACACTGCTTTTAGCTGTCACACCAACTATTTATTTCTCCTTTCTTTGTTGTTTAGTGACCTTGACATTTTTGAAGAGTACACACAGTTATTAAATGTCTCTCTATTTGGATTTGTCTGATGTTTCCTCATGACTAGATGCATAAGATTTTGGCAAGAATGACACTAAAGTGATACTGTGTCCTTTTTCATTGTATCATATTAGAAGGAGGCTAGTTTGTCCCAATATCTCCAACGTACACTTAGTAACTTGGTTAAGATAGTAAGCACCAAGTTACTATAAGGGTAATATTACAAAGAAAGTTTCTCCACTGCCATCCTTTTAAAAAGTTAAGAGTATCTCCTCTCTGGAAACTTTTACCTTGATGCCACAGAATAACTCTATATTTCCACCCTGTACTCTAGCATAGAAATCCTAGATGTATTATGTACAACTAGGGCATGATGCCTGACAAAACATCAGGATTAGAATATAGAAACAATCTTACTACTATAGTATATAAAGACAATATAAGGGTACAGATTTAGATATAGATGCAGATATAAATAAAGATATGTACATATGTGTTTCATCTATATAGACTGAAACTGAAAAACGTTTCTAATTAGTTTGACATCCAAGGAACCGTGACTTCAAAAAACATTTGGAAAACATATTTGGGGGAATAATCAAGAAAAACTTCCCTGGCTTTGCTAGAGGCCTAGACATCCAAATATAAGAAGCACAAAGAACACCTGGGAAATTAATTGCGAAAAGATCAACACCTAGGCACCTTGTCATCAGGGTATAGTGGATATTAGCCCTTTGTCAGATACATAGATTGTGAAGATTTCTCCCACTCTGTGAGCTGTCTGTTTACTCTGCTGACTGTTCCTTATAACATGCAAAAGCTCTTTAGTTTAATTAAGTCCCAGCTATTTACCTTTGTTTTCATTGCATTTGCTTTTGGGTTCTTGGTCATGAAATCCTGCCTAAGCCAATGTCTACAAGGGGTTTTCCAAAGTTATCTTCTAGAATTTTTATAGTTTCAGGTCTTAGATGAAGTCCTTAATCCATCTTGGTTGGTTTTTGGATAAAGTAAGAGATGAGGATTCAGTTTTATTCTCCTACATGTGGCTAGCCAATTATCCCAGCACCATTTGTTGAAAAGGGTGTCCTTTCCCCACTTTATGTTTTTGTTTGCTTTGTCAAAGACCAGTGGGTTGTAAGTTTTTGGGTTTATATCTGGGTTCTTTATTCAGTTCTATTCCGTGGTTCTGTATCTTTTAAGTGGAACATTTAGGCCATTTATATTCAATGTTAGAATTGAAATGTGAGGTACCATTGCACTCATCATGCTCTTGTTGCCTGCATACTTTGGTTTTTTTTGTTTTTTGTTTTTGTTTTTTAACTTGTATTTTTGTTTTATAGGTCCTGTGTGATTTATGCTTTAAAAAGATTCTGTTTTGATGTGTTTCCAGGATTTGTTTCAAGATTCGGAGCTCCTTTTAGCAGTTCTCATAGTCGTGGCTTGGTAGTGGCGAGTTCTCTCAGCTTTTGTTTGTCTGACAAAGACTGTATCTTTCTTTCATATATAATGCTTAGTTTCACTAGATACGAAATTCTTGGCTGATAATTGTTTTGTTTTAGGAGGCTGAAGATAGGGCCCCAATCCCTTCTACCTTGTAGGGTTTCTGCTGAGAAATCTGCTATTAATCTGATAAGTTTTCCTCTATGGGTTACCTGGTGCTTTTGTCTCACATGTCTTAAGATTATTTCCTTCACCTTAACATTCATATATATATAAATGTGGGTGGAAAAACTACCTGTTGGGTACTATGCTCACTACCTGAGTGATGGAATCCATAACCTAAATCTTAGCATCACACCATATACCCATGTAATAAACCTGCATGTATTCTCCCTGTATCTAAAATAAAATTAAATTTTTTTCTGAGATTTTTATGCAAAATGTTTTTAAATAAGCCAACTATATGCTGTCTACAAATGATCTATATTAAACGGAATGGCACAAATAGGTTGAAAATTAAAAGATACAAAAAGATATACCATGCAACTTTAAGAAGAGGAGTACTATAAAAGATAAAGACGACTATTTAATAACAATAGAAGATACCCTAAATATATGTATACCTAATAGCAAAGTTTCTATTTTTATACAGCATAAATATATAAATTATATCCAGCATATGGAAAGAACTGTTACAACTCAATAAGATGATGATGTGTTTTAAAGTGTTTAGTGAAAGACTTGAATAAATACGTAATATAAAAAGATAATAAATAAGCACATTAAAAGATGCTCAATATCATTAGTCCTCAGGAAAGACAAATTAAAACAACCATAAACTCAAGCTACAAAAAGATACGAGGGAACCTTAAGTGCATACTGCTAAGTAAAAGAAGCCAGTCTGAAAAAGCCAACAATATGACATTCTAGAAAAGGCAAAATTATAGACAGTAAAAAGATCAATGGTTACGAAAAGTTTAGGGGGTGGAAAGGAGGGATGAAGAGGTGGAGCACAGATGATTTTTACAGCAATGAAAGCATTCTGTATTATACTATAATGGTGGACATTATGCATTTACCAAAACCCACAAAACTGGGAACACAAAGGGTGAACCTTGATGTAAACTATGAATTTTTGTTAATATTAATATATCAATATTGGTTGTGAGATTGTGCCACTGCACTCCAGCCTGGGCAACAGAGTGAGACTCTGTCTCAAAAAAAAAAAAAAAAAAAAAAATCTCCTTGAGTGTAAAGATTTTCTACTTATAGTATAAACAGTTAAATTTTAGGAGAATTAACAAGGTCACAGGATCACTTTACTCAACTGAATATTTACAAACTTTCAACTAAGGAGTTTGCTGGAAGGAATATTTCCAGTGTTGCAGCCACTCAGCCATTCAACATTCACTCCCACAGAAGAGCAGATTTCTTATTCAAAATTTACATGTGTAAGTTTTGTTTAACATTGTATCCTAAAATTAGCAGCATACCAAAATAAAATAGAATAATCATTAATGACTCTTAAAGAAAAAAATATAGTAATTTATTTAGATAGGCATCATCTACACATTTTAAAATACCAAGGAAGTCCCTCTAATATTGACCAACTACCTCAATCATGTTAAAAGGAACAAAATGTACCAGAAAAATCAAATTTATTTTGATGTAGAAAATAAATCTACAAACTTTACAAGCATTCAATGAAGTGTAAAATGTAGCCACTGTAATATTACTAAAGTTTTTCAAAATATTAATTTACTCTGCCTATGTAGCAATTAAATTATAAGGCATAAAAGATCTAAAACATCACTGAGGTCAACCTTTTGTACTGTCCTGCTATTTCCAAGCTTTATCAGTAACTACTGAATGACATATTTACTTAGTCACACCTTTTTATATTTCAACATCATCACTCATTATATTGTAAAACAAGTGATTTATAAAATAATCATCACTCAGGCACTTAATTGTTACAATCATCTTTCTATATAATTCTGTTACTAGTCAGAGGAAATTATCATGTTAGTAATTAAGAGTCCTCCTGATTAATGTCTCCGGTGTATTCTATTCTCAAAATATTAATCTGTAATATTTCATAAAGCAATTGTTATGCATTATGCTTATAGGTAAACACAACATTGAAAAAGTAAGTGATTCTCTCTTGTTATTTTATCCCTTGGGATTAGAGATGTATGGAATTTTCCTAAACAGTAGTTTTAATTTTCTCATAATTTATCACAGTAAGAAGTGATATTCAGAGAGTATAAGGATGGGTACCAGAGGCTTCAGAAGAATAGTTGGAGGCTGGGGATAAGATGAAGATGGTTAATGGTGTTCAAAAAAAAAAATAGAAAGAATTAATGCGACCTACTATTTGATAGCACAACATGGTGACTATAGTCAATAATAACTTAACTGTACTTTTTTAAATAACAGGAAGAGTGTAACTGGATTGTTTATAACACAAAGGATAAATGATTGAGGGGATGGATACCCCATTTTCCATGATGTGATTATTTTATATTGGATGCCTGTATCAAAACATTTCATGTACTCCACAAATATATATACCTACTATGTACCCACAAAAATTAAAAATTAAAAAAAAAGTTTAAAGAGAAGTGATATTTAAACAAGTAACACATAGTCCATGCTGTTTTCTTTTTCTGTTTTAATTTTTTTTTTTT
>NW_016107544.1:1000853-1003515 GCF_001604975.1 Cebus imitator | reverse complement strand
ATTTTTAGTAGAGATGGGATTTCACCATGTTGACCAGGATGGTCTCGATCTCTTGACCTCGTGATCCACCTGCCTCGGCCTCCCAAAGTGCTGGGAATACAGGCTTGAGCCACCGCACCTGGCAGGCTCTTTTTTAATTTTTAAAATATGTTTACACAACATATAAAAACACAGTTAATATAAAGCATAAATATAATACTGCATACCGAGTTTTTGTTTAGCTTGTGTGTACTTCTTCATGTTCATTTCCTTTATTTGACTCTCTCCCTCTTCTCCCCATTTCTTCCTACATCCACACCTGTATTGGATATTGCATATTAACAACCTAGCATGTTTCCCTATCTTCTACCATGCTTACAGAATGATATACAAATATGCATGAACATACACACACACACCAGTATGACTTTTTGTGACACAGACTGCTGTAGTCCCCAGATACCTATTCTCCTCTTCTTTCTTTGGGTCTCCACCACCACCAAATTGGACTGCCCATGACTGCATCATATACAGCTGCATGGGACCATGAGAGTAGGTATGGTCAAGGGGAATGTTGGAACAGAAATGATGCAGGCAGCTTTTACTTGACATCTTTAAAAATAAAGAGGCTTTCTCTCCATGCTCTCTTTATTTCTGAAGAATGGTACTGCTAAGCAACTGTTATCACAGACCCGGAGACTGAAACCACATAATGAGGATGGCAGAGCTTCTCCATCAGCCTAGGTCCCCGGTGACATCATAGAGCAGAGAACACTCCCTACACATCCTGGACCGATATGAGAACTCAATAAATTATCTTCTTCAAGCTTCTATATCCTTAAGAACACATAACTTTTTATTATGAATGTTTTACACACACACAAAAAAAAAATCTTTACTGAATCTTGCCTTTCTCCCTAAAGAATCCCTCATGGAAATCCTTCTAAAATCATCTGCTATAGTTTCTATCATTCTTTTTAACTGCTACCTACTATTCCTTCATGGGGATAAAATATTTGCTCAACCATTCCCCTAATGCACATTCATCTAGTTTTCAGTGTTTTTCTACTACAAACTATGACACATAGTTTGTAGCAGAATAAATGCACTAGAGCATTGATTTCTATGGGATAGAGTCACAGAAGACACACTGAGTCAATGGGTGGATAAGTCTCAGTGGATTTTGACCTCTATTAAAGGTTATAACAATTCACATTTCCACCAGAAGAGTAAATATCTGATTAATACTCTAAGGTAATTTCCCTGAACAGTACTGTGCCTTATTCTCTTTGCCTATGTTTTGGACCCATATAAATCCGTTCTTCCATGGAATGCACTTTCAGAATTTTGATCCATGTTTCTGTTAACTAGCAAGACTTCTTGGTGTACTACATACATTTACACAGTCTGTCCCAAATATTTCCTGAAATATATTATTTTTATATTGACTTGTATGTTAGTCAGGGTTCCCCAGAGAAACATACGAATAGGATATATAGAAATATACGTAGCAAGAGATTTATTATAGTAATTGGTCCACATGGTTATGGAGGCCAAGAGGTGCTGAGGTCTTCTGTCTGGAAGCTGAAGAACCAAGAAAGCCAGTGATCTAAACAGTCAGACCCTGAAGGCCTAAGAAGCAGGGGCACCAACCTCCAAGGGCAGGAGAAGATGGATGTCCCAACTCAAGCAGAGTATGGATTCACTCTTTGCCTTTCTGTCCTGTTCATGCCCTCAAGGGATGAATGATGAATAATGCCCACCCATATTGCGAAAGGCCATTGGCTTTACTCAGTTCACCAATTCAAACAGTAATCCCTTCTAGAAACACCTTCACAAACACACTGAGAAATAATATTTTACCAGATATCTAAACATTCCTTAGCCCCATCAAGCTAACACATAAAAATAGCTATCACACCCTTATTTGTATTTTTTTGCCATAAAAAGTTCTTCAGTTTCACTTGAGTCAAATATTTCTATCATTTCTTTTATAGCTTCTGGATTTTAAAAGATTTGGAGGTTGGAAAGGTTCCCAATTCCTAAATGTTTTGGTAAAAATTTTGTTGTTTTGGACTCGTTTGGGTATTTTCAGGTTAAGTTTCAGTACACCCAGAAATTGTTGTGTTTTTTTTTTTTTTTTTAGGATGAGGACCAATATTGCCAGTGTCTTGATTTAAATTAAGACATATTTTCACCTAGCATTGCTTTTGTACCATCAGAGTAAATGCCAATGCAGAAAAAAAACCATAAACAACATTTAAATATTATTACAAAAATAATTTTGCCATCATGCTTGAGTTTCAGGAAACCCAAGTTTCAAAGACCACATTTTGAGAAACACAACCTTAGAGAAACTCTTGCATATGTATATCAGGATACACATATAAGATTATTCATAGAATTATCATTTTTAAAGGCAAAAAATTAGATTTATCAAAACATGGCAAAAAAAATGTAATGTTCATTAAATAGAAAATAGTGCAAACAAACCTCTACAGCTATATGGCACAACACGGATGAATGCCTCTAACATACTATTGAGCAAAAGAAGCAAGACATAAAAGAATACAAAAAGTAGCTGGGCTTTGAGGTGGCTCACGTCTGTAATCCCAGCACTTTGGGAGGTCGAGGTGGGCAGACCACCTAAGGTTGGGAGTTGCAGACCTGCCTGACCAACATG
>NW_016107544.1:992646-1000662 GCF_001604975.1 Cebus imitator | reverse complement strand
ATATATATATATATATATATATATATATAAAGTTTAGTTCTATTTATATAAAGTTCAAAATTTGGTAAAATAAATGTATTTCAATTTTCAGAGATGCAGGTATTAATGCCAAAATCAATATTAAAAAAACAAATAGGTGAAAATTATTATCAGAAAAATCAGAATAATGGTTACTTCTAGGAAAGATGGAAGAGAATATGATTACAAAAGGTCAGACAGCAGGCTTCTCGGGATATTGGCAATGATCTAATTCTTGCCTGGGTGGCATTTACAATGGCATTCCTTTGTACAATTATTTATCAAATTATGTGACTTTGTGTGTACCTGAATGCTATGTTTCATAAGAAATCTATTCCTGTTCTCTCATTTATTATGTCAATAACTGTAGCTTTCTTTATCATAGATTTATTTAAATTATACATTTGACTAGCAGGCACAAAAAAAAAAAAAGGCCTAATTGGCATTACATGTAAAAAAGAAGCAACATCTCTTTTTAGGCAATAGATGGAAACATTCAATATGGGTGAAAATGAAGTTCAAAGGAAATTTTCTATTTTATTCCACAAAAAGAGCAGTTTTATACTCTGGTTTCTCTTCAGATTGTATAAATCTTTCACCTTTTACAAAGGGAGCAATTTCTACCATCTGTTCTCTGAAAATTGACAGTTGCTCTGAAAATTGATCTCTTCTTGTTGTGTTGCCTCTTCTTTCATTTTCAGTGAAAACAGTTTTCCAAATGTATTAATGCCAAAAAGGCTTTTTTCAAATTACTAAAAAAAAGAAAGAAAGAAAGACCCACTGCTTGATAATGCTCACTGTCACACAATTCTGTGATGTGGATATCAGAGAAAATGTGTTAGCAATTACAAAGGCAAGCAAGTCCAAGAATGTTTGTGAGAGATAGGCTAACGTTAAAGGATCACTGGTTCACTGAACATATGTTTTCCCATAACTTATAAGAAATATGCCCAAAATAAATTGACAATTTATAAGAACACCCAAAATATTTTATATGTGGGTCGGGCACAGTGGCTCACGCCTGTAATCCCAGCAGTTTGGGAGGCCTAGGCAGTGGATCAACTGAGGTCAGGAGTTCAAGACCTGCCTGGCCAACATGGCGAAACCCTGTCTCTACTAAAAATACAAAAATTAGCTGATGTGGTGGCATGCACCTGTAATCCCAACTATTTGGGAGGCTGAGGCACGAGAATCGCTTGAACCCAGGAGACTGTGGTTGCAGTGAGCCAAGATTGCGCTATTGCACTCCAGCCTGGGCAACAGAGCAAGATTCTGTCTCAAAAAAAAAGTTATGTGTGTATCTGTAGCCACCAAAACAAATCACTATAATTCTTCAACTCGAATAAAATTAGACATTAAAGTAATATTAAATTAATAATATTAATTAGTAAATTATGTTACACAATTGCATTAATTACATTAGTAATTTTACATATTTTACTCGCTTAACATCTAATGAATCTTCTGCACAATTATGAATTTAAAATGGAAGTTGTATTTTATGAAATAGCCCCATTTCTAAAAGCTAGTTAAATATTTTAAGACTCTCTAAGACTTCAACAAAATTAAACACTTTAATAAATGCTTCATGACTGATATGATTAGGCTATGTCCTCACTCAAATATCATCTTGAACTGTAGCTACCATCATCCCCATGTGTCACAGGAGGGACCTGGTAGGAGGTAACTGAATCATGGGGGTGTGTTTTCCTCATGGTATTTTCATGGTAATGAATAAGTCTCATGAGATCTGATGGTTTTATAAAGGGTAGTTCCCCTGCACATGCTGTCTTGCCTGCCACCATGTAAAACGTCCTTTGCTTCTCCTTTGCCCTCTGCCATGATTGAGAGGCCTCCCAGCCATATGGAACTGTGAGTCCATTAAACCTCTTTTTCTTTATAAATTACTTGGTCTTACATATGTCTTTATTAGCAGCATGAGAAAGGACTAATACAATGACACAGATGAACTCTATAATCTGTAAAAAATTGATATCACTTAATCATCTCCAGACTTTCTGGATTCTTTAAGTATTTCAAACTCCTAAATTTTTATTTTATACCATTAAGAACTGACTAACATAGATTACCAAAAGCATTTAAAGCAAAACCTCTGAAAGAGATCAATATTTAAAAAGAAAAATAGAAATTTTAAATAGACAAAAAAAGAGGTAAGTTTTTTGTTATCTTAAAGCAGAAAGGCTTTTCTAACCATAATACAAAAACCAGAAGCCTCGAGAAAAGACAGATGCAACTTTTTAAAAGAAAATTTTTCATGCAAATCAAAACTACAATGAGATATCGATCCCAGTGCAGTTAAAATGCATTGTATCCAAAAGATAGGTAATAACAAATGCCCACAAGCATGTGGAGAAAGGATAACTCTCGTACACTGGATTGGTAGGAATGTCAATTAATACAACCACTATGGAAAAGGGTTTGGAGGTTCTTAAAAAAAAAAAAATAGAAGTACCAATTCAGCAGTCCAACTCCTAGGTATATACCCCAAATAAAGAAAGTCAGTATATTGAAGAGATACTTGCACTCCCATATTTATTGCAGCACGATTAACAATAGCAATGATTAAGAAGCAAGCTAAGTATCCATCATCAGATGAATGGATAAGGAAAATGTGGTACACGTACACAATGGAGTGCTTCTCAGCCATTAAAAAGAAGGACAACCTGTCATTTGCAACAACATGGATGGAACTGGAGGTCACTATGTTCAGTGAAATAAGCCAGTCACAGAAAGACAAACTTCATAGGTTCTCACTTATTTGTGGGAGCTAAAAATTAAAAACAATTGAATTCATGGAGATAGAGAGTAGAATGACGGTTGTTAGGGGCTGGGAAGGGTAGTGGGAAGGTAGATGGGGGAGTGGGAATAGTTAATGGGTATAAAAAATAGAAAGAATGAAGAAGACCTATAATTTGCTGGAACAAATAGGTAACTATAGTCAAAAAATAATTTAATTGTACATTCTAAGATAACTAAGTGAGTATAGACTGTTTAAACACAAAGGATAAATGCTTATCCTTTGGTGATGGATACCCCATTTACCCTGATGTGATTATTATGGATTGCAGGTCTGTATCAAAATATCTCATGTAACCCATATACACCTACTATGTACCCATAAAAATTCAAAATTAATTTTAAAAAACAAAAAATAGAAGAAACCTTCTGTATATTAAAAAGTAGCACAAATCAAGACATTTACAGAGAAAATATTTGCAAGTCATATGAAAAAGAAGTTATACTTTAACAGGCAAATTGCTCCAGTGTTGATAACAAAATGGAAAAAGAGGCAGTCTCTATATCATTAATGTTAACACAGATATAACCCTTTTTAATGGTTTTATTGAAATATAATTCATATATCCTAAAATTCACACATTTAAACAATACAAATCAAAGGTTTTTAATATATCAGAAAGTTATCCAACCATTAGCACAATCTAATTTTAAAACATTTTAATCATCCTAAAAAGAAACTCTATATCCGTTAGCCAACACTCCATGCACTGCCTTGCTTGCAGCCCTATGCAGACATAGCCTTATTTTAATGACAAGTTGTCAACATCAATCTAAAATGTAAATGTGCAACCCTGTGACTGAGCCATTCCATTTCACATAATTTATCCTGCAAGAAAAGACATATAATACAGAAAGATATGCATAGGGGTATTCTTGAAATACCATTTGTTATAGAAAAATACTCTAAATCTATATGCATCGATAGCAAACTATATTAATAAAATGTGACATATCAGTAAAATAAAATTTATGTAATTATGAATAACAATGGGGTGATATTTCTGATACGGAAAAAAATCATCAGAATATATATCAGTCAAAAAGCAATGAAATGGTCTATATACAGTATATGACCTAATTTTACTTAAAAATGAAATAATCCTAGAGAATTTTAAAGAGAATATACTTCAAATTTTCAGCAATGATTATCTCTGAAGAATAAAGATCAGTTGAGAAAGTCATAATTAAGTACTTAATAGTTAATATTTCATTTTTTAAATAAAGTTGACTCACTTAAAAGAATGAAAGAATGCTATTTATTGCTTTAAAAATATTACTCAGCAACGCTAAAAGCATTTTTAGATAAGAACATGCACAAGGGTTGTTTTATAGGGACATGTAAGGCTCTGACAAACTTCTAAACAGAACAGCATTTATCCTCATGCCCACAATTAAATGCTTAATAAAAGGAATTTAAGCAAGTGGACATAAGATTATCTTTCTAAAGGACAACTATGCATTTCATAGTATAGTTATGCACTTAAATTAAGGGGAAAATCCAACTCAGAAACATTTCTCTGAAAAACAGAAAAAATAATAAAGCAATACGATTTTACATAGGCGCAAAGCAGCAGACACAAATATTTTACAATGGAGAAAAATATGATCAAAAAACTTCATCAAAATAAGTCAAAAACGACTATAGTTGCACAAACGATTTTAGAAAAATGTACAGTTAATGTACTTTAATATATGAAATAAGTTTATGTTTACATGCAAACTTCTCAATGATGCCTCAAATATATATAGTATGCCCAAAAGAAAAACAAAAACATAAGGGTGTGGAAAAAAATAAAGCCAAACACATTGAAAAATGAATTTCTGATGCAATGCATGACAGCTTCAAATGTTTTTTCTTGAAAACATATGTGGGTGGCACTGGTATGTGGACTCCTGCCCCAAGTTGTCATCATAAAAAGCACAGATATTATTTCATGAAAGACCAAAACAAAATTTTTAGGCAACCACTTCCTTTCCATTCATTTAATTATTTTTATGGCAAGCAGCCTCAATAGTAAGAATTAATACAAAATAAAATTTAAAGAAAAAATAGTTGAGAATGATTCAAAATGATTTTCATAATTAATAAATGACAATTTTTAGAAAAAGAAATTCAAAACAAGAGCTCAAAGGAAGGTATGCCTAAGTATAAGAAATATTACTCCCAAACAGGCTTTTTAAAATGTTATTTGTTTTTATTTCAACAGTTTTTTTTTTTTTTTTTTTTAACACCAGGATTACACAAGAAAGAAAACCCTGAATCTTATATCAGCAAGATGGCAGACTAGGACTTTCAAACACTTGTCCCTCCACAAAAAAATCAATTTGAACAACATAAACATGCACAAAAATACCTTCACAAGAGCTTAGTAAACAAGGTAAAATATTATAGCACAAAACAGGAAAAGATAGAACGCAGAATATAGAAAGGCCAGTTTTCTAATACTCACATCACCCCTCCAACTCCAGACAGCAAAGCATGGACAGACCCTCCACTTGGGAGGAGGGAAGAAAAGTGAGCACTAGACTTTACCTCAGACCCCAATACCAGGTCAGTCCCAGTAAAACCTAAAACCAGGCAGGACTCCTCAGCCCTAGACTCCCAGCCAGTACCCCAGGACTGACCCTACAAATTCACCCTGGTATATGAAAAATCTCACAGCCCCAGGCTCCAGACTGCCCCAGAAGATTTAGTCCCTGGGTCCACTCAACCACCATGCTGATCCCAGTAGCCAAGCATCCAAACTAACCCTAGTGCTGGACTGACTCCAGCCGCCTAAGCTTTCAGTATGCCCCAGAGCCAGACCAGCCCTTACAGACTAAGGTTCCTGCAGCCCCAGGCTCCAGGTCAGCTCCCAAGGCCCAAGACTCCAGGCCAGTACCCATAGGCTGAGCCTCTAGGCCCAGTTTGACACAAGGCCAGATTCCACAGCTCCAGGTTCCGAAGCCAGCCCAGCAGACTTGGTCTGTGGACTCACCACATTGCCAGGCAGGCCCAGTGGCCTTGGGCTCTAGACCATTCACAGCACGAGGCTAGCCCCAACAACTTCAGGTTTCAGGCCTAACCAGGAACCAGGAGAGCCCCCAGAATCACTAGTCATTAGGCCAGCACCCACAGATTCAGCCTCCATCCTGGCCCATGTGAATATAGGCTCCAGACATACCCAATGTCAAGCCAGCCCATCTGGCCCCAGGCATAACCCAGGACTCTGAGCCAGGTCAGCCAACACAATCCCAGGGTTCAGATCTACCTCACCTACCAGTCAGCACCTCTGACCCAGATTCAGAGCCAGGTCAGACAACACAACCCCAGGCTTCAGACCTACCCAACCTCCCAGTCAACACCTCTGGCCCAGATCCTAGATTTGGCCGCTGGGGCCCCAATCTCCATATTAACCCCCATGGTCCCATACTCCAAGAGACTCAGGGTCCAGGCCAGACTAGCAGACCCAGAAGCCAGGCTCAACCCAATAAAGTCTGGTGCCAAGTCAGCCCTCAGAAACTAAGATTCCAAAACCATCCCTACAGATTCATGGCCTAGGCCCAGCCCTGCACACTCAGGCCCCAGGCCTGTCCCAGTGAACCAAAGAACAAGGCCTATCCCAGCACCTGTCTGACCCCTGCATATTGAGGCTCAAAGCCCACTCTAGAACCAGGTCAGCTCTTGTGGACCTAGGCTTCAGGCTAGCCCTGATGGATACAGATTTCAGGCTTATCATGCAGACCCAAACTCCAAGCTTACTCCCATGGACCAAAGCAATACATCTACCCAGTGGATCCAGGCTCCAAGCTCAAACATGAGGACCAAGATACCAGGCCCACCCACTTTCTGACCCTGCCTGAGGACTATAGGAGAGAGCCCACCAGTAGACCAAACAGCCTGCCCAGAATCTCTGGATAGGCTGAATCGTGACTCGTTTTCTCAGACAAAGCCAGTCTAGAAAGACTCTAATAATTTTCTACTTCTTCAAATGTGCAGACACCAACATAAAGCAACAAGCAACATATGAAAACAAAAAGATATAACCCCAGCAAAAGAAAATAATCTCCCAATAGCTGACCCCAAAGAAATGAAAATACATAAACTGCCTGGCAAATTATTCAAACTAATTGTTTTAAGGAAGCTCAGTGAGCTTCACAAAAATACAGAGAAATAATTTAACAAAATCAGAAAAACAATACGTGTACAAATGAGAAAGTTAACAGAGAAATTTTTTTTACAAATCAAACAAATTCAGGAGCTGAAAAATATAATGAATGAAAAGAAAAATATAATAGAAAGTATTAACAACTGACTTGATCAAGCAAAACAAAAATTTCAGTAAACTCAAAGAAATATACAGATTATTAGAAAATATATAGTCAGAGAAGAAAAAGGAAAAAGAAGACGAGATGCAGTGGCTCACACCTGTAATTCCAGCACTTGGGGAGGCCGAGGCAGGCTGATCACCTAAGGCCGGGAGTTTGAGACCAGCCTGACCACATGGAGAAATCGTGTCTCTACTAAAAATACAAAATTAGCCAGGTGTGATGGCACATGCCTGTAATCCCAGCTACTCAGGAGGCTGAGGCAGGAGAATCACTTGAACCTGAGAGGCAGAAGTTGCAGTGAGCTGAGATCATGCCACTGCATTCCAGCCTGGGCAATAAGAGCAAAACTCCATCACATACACACACACAAAAGGAAAATGACTGGAAAGGAATGAAGAAAGTTTATGAGATATATGTGACAGCATCAAAAGAACAAATATTCAAGTCATAGGAGCTAAAGAAGAGAGACAAAGGTATAGAAAGTTTATTTAAAGAAATAATAGCTAAAAACTTTCCAAATTGAGGGAAAGATAGATATATCTTGGTACAAAAAGGTGAAAAGTCTCCAGTCAGATTTAATTCAAGCAAGACTATACCAAGACATGTTATAATCGAACTGTCAAATATAAAGAACAAATGGAAGATTCTGAAAATAGCAAGAGAAAAGCAAATTATATATAAGGGACTTCCAATAAGACTAGGAGTGGATTTCATGGAGAAAATCTTATAGGCCAGGAAAGAGTAGGATGACATATTCCAAGTACTGAAAGACAATAACTGCCAACCAAGAATATTGTGAGTGGCAAAACAGTCTTTCAGAAATAAAGAACAGATAAAATTTTACCAAGACAAAAAAAAAAAAAAAAA
>NW_016107544.1:990852-992636 GCF_001604975.1 Cebus imitator | reverse complement strand
AAAAAAAAAAAAAAAAAAAGCCTTAGGGAGTTCATGACCACCAGACTTGTCTTACAAAAACTGCTCAAGTAAAATCTTGATGCTCAAAGACACTAATGAATAACAAAAAATATATATATAAGGATAGAACTCACGAATAAAGTAAGTACACAGTCAAATTCAGAATAGTTTAACAATGTAATGTTGTGGAAATGACTTATATCTTTAGTATGAAGATATTATATTATTTAAATATAACAGCTACAACAATTTCTTACTATACAATATAAAAAGATGTAAATTGTGACATCAAAAAAATGAAAATAACAGAGAACAAACTGTAGAGTTTTTATATGTGATAAATTTGTTATTATCAGTTTAAAATAGCCTGTCATAAAAATAAGATGTTTTACATAAGCCTCGTAGTAATCACAAAGCAAAAACATACAATAAATTGCACAAAACATAAAAAGAAACGATTCAAAGCATACCACTCCAGAAATTCATCAAATCACAAAGAAAGATAATAAGAGGGAAAGACAGGAACAAATGTTCTAGAAAACAACCAGAAAACAAATTACAAAACAGAAGTAGCAAGTTTTTATGAATAATTATGTTGAATACAAATGGATTGAATTATCCAATCAAAAGACAGAGTAACTGAATGGATTAAAAAAAAAACAAAATCCAACTATATGCTTCCTATAAGAAATTCATTTCACGTTTAAGAACTTACATAGACTGAAAGTGAAGGAAGAGAAAAAGGTATCTCATGCAAACAGAAATAAAAAGAGAGCAAGGGTAGAAATACTAACCTCAGATAAAACTGACATAAAATCCAAATTATAAAATGAGATACAGGTTATTATGCAGTGATAAAGGGCTCAACTAATCAAGAGGATATATCAATTATAAATATGTATGCACCCAACATAACAGCACCTAAATATATAAATCAAATACTCACATATATAAAAGAAGAGATGCAGTGTAATACATTAATAGTAGGGAACTTCAAGACCACAATTTCAGCAATGGACAGGTTACCAAGAAAGAAAGTTAATAAGGAAACATCAGATTTGAACTATACTTTAGAGCAAATAAACCTAAAAGAGATATACAAAACATACCATTCAATGGCCACAGAATACACATTCTTCTCAACAAAATGTGAAATATTCTTCGGCATAGATCATATGTTAATTCACAAAACAAGTCTTCAGAAATTTAAGAAGACTGAAATCATATCAAGGATTTTTTCTGAACACATGTTTAAGCTAAAAATCAGTAACAGGAGGAATTTCAGAAAATTGACAAATACATGGAAATTAAACAACATGCTCTTGAACAGCTAATATGTCAAAGAAGAAATTAAAAGAGAAATTTAAAAATATCTAGAGACAAAATAAAAACACAACATACAAAAACTTATGGGATACAGCAAAAGCAGTTCTAAGAAGCAAGAGAATAGCAATAAATGCCTACATCAAAATAGAAGATCTCAAATAAACAACTTAATGTTACACCTAAATAACTTTAAAAAGAACAATCTAAGTCCAAAGTTCACGAAAGAAAGGAAATCATAAAAATCAGAACAGAAATAAGTGAAACAGAGACTAGAAAACCAATAGATAAAGTCACTGAAACTAAAACTAAGAGTTACTTATTTGAAAAGATAAAATTGACAAAACTTTAGCTAGACTAAGAAAAAAATAAAAGACAAATAAGTAAAATAAGAAATGAAAGAGGGCCGGGCGCGGTGGCTCACGCCTGTAATCCCAGCACTTTGGGAGGCCGAGGCGGGT
>NW_016107544.1:982272-990590 GCF_001604975.1 Cebus imitator | reverse complement strand
AAATGAAAGAGAAGATGTTAGAACTGATGCCACAGACATATAAAAGATCATGAAAGTCTACTATGAGTAATTATATGTCAACAAATTAGCCTAGAAAAAGGAAATAAATTCCTGGACACATAGAACGTACGATGACTGAATCATGAAGAAATAAAAAGGCTGAACAAATCAGTAATGAGTACAGTGATTGAAGCATTAATTTATTTATTTACTGTTTTTCTTTTTATTTTTTTGAGATGGGAGTCTCGCTCTGTCACCCAGGCTGGAAAGCAGTGGTGTGATCTTATTGCAACCTCTGCCTCCCTGGTTCAAGTGATTCTCCTGCCTCAGCCTCCCAAGTAGCTGGGATTACAGGTGCACACCACTACACTCAACTAATTTTTGTGTTTTCTGTAGAGATGGGGTTTAACCATGTTGACAAGGCTGGTCTTCAACTCCTGACCTGGGGTTATCTGCCTGCCTCAGCCTCCCAAAGTGCTGGGATTACAGGCGTGAGCCACGGAGCCTGTCCTTGAAGCATTAAATCACATACACACACACACACACAAACACACACACAAAGAAAAGAAAAACCATATGCCCAGGACCTGATGGCTTCACTATTGAATTCTACCAAACATTTAAAGGCCTAATAATCCTCCTCAAACCTTCCAAAAATCTGAAGACAGAACACTTCCAAATTCATATTATGAGGTCAACTTTACTCTGACACCAAAATTACACAAGAGCAAAACAAGAAAGGAAAATTATAGGCCAATATTAAAGACAAAGACACACAGAACATACAATGACTGAATCATGAAGAAATTAAAAAATCTGAACAAATCAATAATGAGTAAAGTAGCTGAAACATTTATTTATTTATTTCGAGATGAGAGTCTTGCCCTGTCGCTCAGGCTGGAGTGCAGTGGTGCGATCTCATTGCAACCTCCGGATGTTAATATTATTAATATTAAGGATGAAGACAGATGCAAAAGTCCTCAACAAAATATTAGCAAACTGAATTTAACAGCACACTCAGAAGAGCATTCACCATGATGAAGTGGAATTTATCTCAAGAATACAAAGATACTTCAACATATGCACATCTATAAATGTTGCACACTACATTAACAGAATGAAGGACAAAAACCATATAGTCATCTCAATAGTTGCAGAAAAAGCATTTAACAAACTTCAACATATTTTCATAATAAAAACTTAACAAACTAAGTATAGAAGAAATTTACCTCAATACAGTAGAGGCCATACAGGAAAAACCCACTGATAACAATATATTTAACCATGAACAACTGAAAGCTTTTTCTCTAAGAACAGAAATGAGACAAAGATGTCCAGTCTCACTACTTCTATTCAACATGGTACTGGTGGTCCTAGCCAGAGTATTAAAAAAGGGAAATAAATAAAAGGGTGGCCAGGCACAGTGGCTCATGCCTGTAATCCCAGCCCTTTACGGGGCTGAGGAAGGTGGTTTACTTGAGGCCAGGAGTTCAAGGCAAGCCTGGACAACACAGTAAAATCTTGTCTCTACCAAAAAAATAAAATAAAATATGTATTACACACACATAAAATACATATATATACACACATATATGGTGGGCATGGTGGTAAACGCCTGTAGTGCCAGCTACTGGGGAGGCTGAGGCATGAGAATTGCTTGAACCCGGGAAGCAGAGGTTGCAGTGAGCTAAGATCACACCACTGCACTCCAGCCTGGGCGACAGATCAAGACTGTCTCCTAAATAAACAAATTGTATCCAAATTGGAAAGGAATGAGTGAAATGGTCTCCATTTACAGGTGACATGATCTTCTATGTTAAAAAAAAAAAAAGACTCCACCAAAATGCTGGAATTAATAAATGAATTGAGTAAAGTTGCAGTAACTGCGGAATACAAAATCAACATTAAAAAATGAGTAGCCATTCTATACAATGACAATGAAAAAAAAAAAAAAAACACTTAGAAATAAATATTATCAAGGAGATGAAAGACCAGTATAATGAAAACTGTAAAACACTGATAAAAGAAAGGAAAGAAGATACAAATAAATGGAAAGATATCTCATGTTCATGAACTGGAAGAACTAATAATGGTTAAAATGTCCAAATTATCCAAAGCAATCTATATATTCAATGCAATTCCTATCAAAATTCCAAGGGCATTTTTCACAGAAATAAAGAAAACCCTAAAATTTTTTTGAAACCGTAAAAGACCCTGAATACCCAAGGCAATTTTGAGCAAAATGAACAAAAGCGAAGGCATCACACTACCTGACTTCAAAATACACTATAAAGCTATTGAAAGCAGAAGAGCATGGTAACTGGCATAAACCAGACACACAGACCTAATGAAACAGAATAGAGAACCCAGAAATAAACCCACGCATTTAGGGTCAACTGATTTTTTTTTTTTTTAATGGAGTCTCACTTTGTTACCCAGGCTGGAGTTCAGTAGCACAATCTTGGCTCACGGCAAGCCAAGGTTTGCCTCCCAGGTTCAAGTGATTCTCTTGTCTCAGCCTCCTGAGTACCTGGGATTACAGGCATGTGCTACCTACCACACACAGCTAATTTTTGTATTTTTAGTAGAGACAGAGTTTTGTCATGTTAGCCAGGCTGGTCTCAAACTCCTGACCTCAAGGATCTCCTCAGCCTCCCAAATTCCTCGATTACAGGCATAAGCCACTATGCTTGGCTGTTATCAACAGCACACTCAGAAGAGCATTCACCATGATTAAGTGGAATTTTTAACAAGGATGCCAGGAACACACAATGAGGAAAGACAGTTTCTTCAAAAAATGGTGCTGGGAAAACTGGATATCCAATATGCAGAAGAATGAAATTAGACCCTTCTCTCACACCATATACAAAAATCAATTCAAAACAGAGACTTCAATGTAAGACCTGACACTTTCAAACTACTATAAGAGAACAAAGGGGAAAAGCTCCACGACATTGCTCTGGGCAATGATGTTTTGGACATGAAACCAAAAGCATAATCAACAAAAGCAAAAAGAGACAAGTGAGATTACATCAAACTAAAAAGTGTCTGCATAGCAAAGGAAACAATCAACAGAGTAAAAAGACAGCCTACACAATGAGAAAAAATATTCGCAAGCCATATATCGAAAAAGGGGTTAATATCCAAAATATTTAAGGAACTTAAACAATTCAATGGTAAGAAAACTAATAACCTGACTTTAAAATGCACAAATGATCTGAATAGACATTTCTCAAAAGAAGACATGCAAATAGCCACCAGATATATGAAAAATTGCCCGACATCCCTAATCATCAGAGAAAATGCTGATTAAAACAATTTTGAGATATCACATTACAGCCATTAGAAGGGCTACTAACAAAAAGAAAAAAAGATCAGTATTGGAAGGGATGTGGAGAAAAGGGAACCCTTGGGCAGTGCCATCAGTAATGTAAATTAGTGCAGCCATTATAGAAAAACAGTATGAAAGTTCCTTGAAAAATTAAAAATAAAACTACTATATGATCCAGCAATCTCACTATTAGGTATACGTCCAAAGGAAATGAAATCGGTATATTGAAGAGCTATCTGAACCCCCATGTTCATTGCAGTATTATTTACAATAGCCAAGTCATACAATCAATATAAAGTGTCCATCAACAAATAAATGAAGAAAATGTGACATATATATATTCCACACATATACAATGAAATGTTATTCCGTTTTAAAAAGACAGTAATCTTGTCATTTAGTCCAACATGGATGAACCTAGAGAACACTATGTTAAGTGAAATAAGCCAGGCTCAGAAAGGCAAACACCACATAATCTCACTTATACGTGGATTCTAAAAAAGGTGAACTCACAGAAGTAGAGAAACGGGAGTTCTGAGATCAGGGGACAAGGAATGGAGTTGGGAAATACTGGTCAAAGGATAAACATTTAAGGTAGATGGGAGAAACAAGTTCTAGAAATCTATTGTACAGCATGGTGTCTTTAGTTAATAGATTGTATTTCAAAAATCACTACGAGAGTACATTTTAAGTATTCTCATTACAAAACAAACGATAAGTCTGTGAGGTAATTCATATATCAAGCTCAGTTTAACCATTTAACAGTGTATACATATTTCAAAACATCACATTGTATACAATAAATATGTATAATTTTGTCCAGGTGTGGTGGCTCTTGCCTGTAATTCTAATGCTTTGAGAGATGAAGGCAGGAGGATCACTTGAGGCCAACAGCTCAAGACCAGCCTGGGAAAAACAGTAAGACCCCATCTTTACTTAAAAAAAAAAAAAAAACAGAAAGACAAACTCTGCCTACCAAGCGTCACATTTTATATTTGTTTCAAGTGTAACCTCTTCTTAGAATATACCATTATTTTAACTAAAACCTGAAAATCTAGATTATATAAAATATTAAAACTGCATTATGAATTAGGTTTATCAGCAATATCTCAATCCTACCTCTTTCTCACGTAATCGAGAGAGAAAATGATCATCATGGAAACTGCTGGATTTTCTCAGGCTGAGTTTCGGAGTCATCTGCAGAATAAATGAGGAGTTATTTAATACGTTTTCAGATCTGGTTTATCCTTAACCCAAAGAAAACTTCTAAATTGCCTGAAGCCCATACCAAAATTATACTAACTTTGCAAAATAATAATAGTAATAACTTCCAAGTGATAAGATTCAAAAACTATTGTTTTCTAATGCAGATCAGCATTATTTTCTGTAAATAACTTAGTGATTATTATATTTTAAAATACCTGCCCCTAGAAAAACTCCAACAGATTTCTCACATACCAGAGAAACCGGGATAGGCTTCTGTCTCAGGTATCGAGGATTTTCTATCTGAAAATTTAAAAATAAAACAAAATAAGGATTTATTAATTTTGGAGTTTTACTTATTATTTGATAAAATATAGAATTAAGCTGCCATATGAAAACATTTTCAGTATTTCTTAATATTTTTGGAATAGTTATTATATGATACATTTTTAGTGGTTCCCTATAAATAAAACATAAAACCTAAACTCCTTTGCATGCAAAATGAACCTTCATGATCCTCTCTCTGTCTAACTACCCACTCTCATCTTCCATTACTCTTCACCTCACATTTTTTGCCCCCAGAATCCAGAATGACTTATGTTACCAGAACATGGTAGATGTTCTCATGGCATTCCACCTCTCAATTTCTCTGCCCAGCCCTCCAAACCCTAGAAGCACACGCCTACTGGTTCTTAGAGTCTCAATTTAATCACTGCACTACCAGATACATTTGATATATGAATCCTTAAACATACCTCTCTAATAGCAAAGAGAACACAAAATTCCCACCATACCCCACATTCCAAGGACACCAGACAATTAGTTTTAACTTAAAAACACTATACTCTCTCCCATGTCTGAGTTTTTGCAACCTGTAAAATCATTCCCCCAACTTCTTCACGTGGTTAACTTACTCAAGACTCAGAATTTAGAATCATCTCCCCCAAGAAACTTAGTTCCTACTTCTCCAGTAGTACTTTAGATGCTGGTTCCTTTTTACAATCTGGCATCTATCTGTTTCAAAACAGTGTGGACTTTGAAAGCAGAGGCCATGACTGCCCTGTTCTGCACTCTATCCCTAGGACCCAACAGAGTGCCCAGTGAATATTCCTTTGGAAAGAAGGAAGAAACAAGAGGAATGACAGGAGTAAACTATACCTGATTCCACCTTCTTATCAGCTCCTAACGTATCCTATCTCCACTATCTCATAGTCCTTATGTAATACTTGGAGTGTTTATCAGTATATCTCCACATGTCTCTTTGAACAGAGGGAGTACAAGGATGATGTCATCTCAGTTTTATATCTCTGGTGTCTAGCACAATATCTGATGTATAGCAGCCCTTCAATAAAATATTTATTACATGAATATATGACATGATAAAGTAGATGCATTGATAGTTATCTCATCTATTTTGCTCACAAATAAAATGTTAATTAAAAATCATTACCATGAAAGTCTAATTTCTTCATATCATAAACTTGCAAATTACTACATGGATAATCTCACAAAGTACAAGAACACTAACCATCACTTCAGCCTAGGGTGGTGGTTCTTACCCTTGTTAAATTAAGGTTAACCTAAAGCTGCCTCCACACATATTTTAAATTTGGCCTAAAGGTTTCTCCATGCATGGCAAACTGTCACCTAACTGGATGTGTAAACAGACCTGCAGCTTACTCTTGTGCCACTCACTGAGTTTTGGTGAATCAAAGGCAGTCAACTGTTCAAACCAGATTCAAATAAGGCAAATGTAACCAATCCTGCTGTTTCTGTACCTTGCTTCCATATTACATATGTCACTATCCTTTTTCTGTTCACAAATCTTCAATCATGTGGTGGTGCTGCAGTCTCTCTGAATCTATTATGATTCTGAGGCTGCCTGATCAATGAATTATTATTTGCTCATTAAACTCTGTTCAACTGCATTTCTTTAAGATTTTTCTTTTCACATCCTGGAGTGTACTATTAGGATCAAGTGATAAACTTTTCAAATATAAATTATTGGGTTCCACTTCTCCAAAATCCCATTGTGTTTTCAAAAAGCTCCCCAAAGGATTTATTGTGGTTAACAATTCTTGAAAATGAACAATCCACACTCATTTTGACAATAAAGATAAGTGTGAATAAAGAATCAATCAAAAAATGTAGAAGTCATAACATTCACATTAGAATCTCATCAAGTAAAACTTAAAAAGAGTGTAGCAATAGACAGGATATAAAGTGTAATTATTTTAGCATGTAGATTAGAAGAAATACACAAAACAATTCTCTTTCACCTGGACGCCAGATAATGGCAAATGTATGAATTTAAATGTCTCTCCCTATCCTCCCAAGATGCATACAGATTGAGACCAAATAAAAATGCCTATGATTCATGACTACATCATAATAAGGAGAAAGTGAATACAAATCCCTGGATTAACATGTAGGTGGCCAAATAAAGATACCAAATCAGCAGAATTAGATCCTGAGCCAAAGCAGGGTGATAACATGGGGAAAAAAGGAAGTACCTTGGGGTCCTGGTAGTGGGGAAACTAAACATCATCAAATACTGACCTGTCAAAAGGAGTGACCTATCTTAAGTGGGCCACACAAAAAAACTTAATGGCTCAGAGTGCCAGACATGGACACAAAAGGAGGGGCTTATAAACTAGGAAGAACTAGAAAGGCAGTTCTAGGAAGGAATCACTTCTGCGATAGAAGCACCTTTGAAGGAAGGTTGTCCATGATAAAGGGAAAGAAAAAAGCAGCTGAAATAAGGGCCCTACAGAAACAAGACAGAATCAAAGAATCAACAGAAGACAAGCCATGGCCAAGCACAGTGGCTCATGCCTGTAATACCAGCACTTTGGGAGGTCGAGGCAGGCAGATAACCTGAGGTCAGGAGTTCAAAACCAGTCTGATCAATATGGTGAAACCCTGTCTCTACTAAAAATACAAAGATTAGCTGGGCATGGTGGCGGGTGACTGTAATCCCAGCTATTAAGAAGGCAGAGGCAGAAGAATCGCTTGAACTCAGGAGGTGGAGGTTGCAGTGGGCTGAGATCATGCCACTGTACTCCAGTCTGGGTGACAAGATCAAAACTGGATCTCAAAAAAAAGAAAAGAAGACAAGCTGGGCCGACAACCACAAAAGGCAGCATTTGTTAAAGAAATTAAACTTCAGTGTAGGAGAAGAAGAGGTCTGTCCAGAACTAAGAAATAAAGTAAGCCACCCACTACCACTTCCCACGTGATCACGGGCTATTGCTTGTTCAGAAAAATATAATAGATAATCATGAACAGAAAAAATAATCCAATATCCACAAAAACTTACTACATAAAATAGAAAATCAAAATCAAAACCTGCCAGCAGAACAGGAAAAGAGTAGTACAGCCCTCTTTTTGATTCCCATGTCTCCCCACAATCATACATAAGGATTTTTGTGCAACCCACTTAAAGTAGGACACTCTCCTACAGGTCAATACTTCATTATATTTTTGTTCCACCACCACTAGGACAACACATATTCAAATATAACTTTTAAATAACTTCAGGCATAAAAATACTACAAAACAAAGACAAAAATAGAAAGATGGTGACCAGACTCAGGGAAAAAAAACATGGAAGAGTAACACAAAAATCATCCAAGAAATGAAGACTAAATTAAGAGTTGTACAGCCAAGCACAGTGGCTCACGCTTGTAATCCCAGAACTTTGGGAGGCTGAGGCAGGCAGATCATGAGGTCACGAGTTCAAGACTAGTCTGGCCAACACAGCAAAGCCTTGTCTCTACTAAAA
>NW_016107544.1:956834-982077 GCF_001604975.1 Cebus imitator | reverse complement strand
CAAGAGAGAAAAGATAACTATAGTGACAGCAAGAGATAAAGGAGATAGGACCTGAAGCCAAAAACCTGGAAATAAATCAGAAATAAAAACATATTTAAAAAGGATCTAAGAGAAATAGAAAAAGACAATGGGAAACAAGAATACAATAAATGTATAATTGGATTCCCTGAAGAAAATAAAATGCAACTAAATATTTTAAATTATTAAGAAAATATTCTAAAATAAAATAATACCTGAATAATCACATTAAATATTCTTACTCTTTACCTTGGAAAACTGACCTAAGACCATCAACCCTGAAACATAAGCAGCTGGCCCTCCATATTCATGGGTTCTACATCCATATATTCAACCAACCAGATTGAAAATATTCAAAATAATAATAATTAGAAAATAATATAGTATAACAACTATTTCCATACCATTTATATTGTAATTAGGTACTATAAGTTACACAGAGATTACTTAATGATTCATAGGTTATGTGCAAATACTATACTTTATGTAAAGGACATCAGCATTTGCTGATTTTGGTATCCATGGGAAGGCAGGGGGATGTTCTGCAACCAATCAACTCTTGATGCTGAGAGATGAATGTAGAATATATTGAACAAAATCCAATGTGATATATGAATATCTTTCAGAGTATAATAAAAATCCAAATATTAAACTTTGTGAATTTTTTTTAATTCTCTGGACCCTCAAAAAGAATAAGATGTTTATAATTTTTATTTATTATATATTTATTAAAAATGAAAAGTGTATATCGCATTTCTCAACTGTAACATACATCATACAAAACATTATATTTAAGGAACTGAGGTAAAGAAAATGCAAATCAAATATTTTATATACAATTCCTTCAAGAATCAAGACCATAAGACAGCATTTGAAACATGCAAGAATTCAGAAATTAAATAATTAAATATTCTAGACTCCACTAGAGGATGAACATTTTAGTAAAAAGATAATCAAGAGGAAAAAAAAAAGATAATCAAGGAAACTTCAGCCAAGAGACTGGTGTTTCCTGAGTAAGTATTATAATATTTACAACTTACTTTCAAATAGTTCCAAGAAGGCAAAAATCAAAAAATTTAAAAGGAAGCAGTAGTAAGTTATTGTTGTATTATTCTTTTTCCACTTGAATATTTTCATCATAAAAATTGTAAAAAAAAAAAAATTTTTCAATAAGATAGCACAAACCAAATTAATAATTATCTTATACTTTATTTCGGGAGGCTAAATACTATTGATTAGTCTAGTTAAATGGCAGTTCTGATTACTGTATAGTTTAAATACATGCAGGGAAAGAAATGCTTTTTAAATAATGTTAATCCTGAGAAAAAAAGAAACAGGATCATGCTGATTTTCTGTGAAAAGACATTGCAAAAAAGTTAGTGGTTATTTGAGACTAGCTAAATGAAATCACCATGGAATTTAAAATGATACCAGCTATTAGATAGAAGCTATAAACATATTTTAGAAAGAAGAGATTATTTGTTCTTTTTTAAGAGAAACGTGAAAATTATTTTGTGTAGATTAGAAAATATCAAGCTGAGAAAAGTTTCACCATCTCAACAGTTACTTTTCCGCCTTACATAGACAAAACCATGGTAGTTTTGACAAAAAAATCTGAGAGGACATAGGTAACTAGAAGACAATATCAGAGATCCTTCAAAGAAATTATTTCTTGTGTCATACCTGGGGTTATATCATATTCTTTCAACAATTATTTACTAAATGTCTATCATGTGCCAGGTACTTTGAGAGACGTTTATGACAAACTGTGAGAAAAAGAACTGTAAACACCTGAAAATAACACCAGATGGAAACTCTACCCAAATATGCCATAAATGGTAAATAGTTACCTAAATACATAAGACTTTTAATCTTATATTTTAAATCCACTTAATCAAGATATAACTACTTAAAGTAAAATGAACAAAAGCATAATATAATGAAAATAATAACATATTGTGGAGTTTATATTAATAGATTAAAGGAGAAAACTATATAATCCTGTCAAAAGGTAAGAATTCAAAAATTCTGCAACTATTCAGGATTTTTAAAAAATAGCCTGACAAAATAATAATAGAAAGAGACATTCTTAATTTGATAAATAGAATCTACCAAAAAAAAAAAAAAAAAACTATAAGCATTATTAACATGAAAAACTGGCCAGGTGCAGTGGCCCACGTCTGTAATCCCAGCACTTTGGGAGGCCAAAGCGGGCAGATAGCCCGAGATCAGGAGTTTCAGATCAGCCTGGCTAATATGGTGAAACCCCATGTCTACTAACAATACAAAAAATTAGCTGATTATGGTGGCACGTGCCTGTAATCCCAGCCAGGAGGCTGAGGCAGGAGAATCGCTTGAACCCGGGAGGCGGAGGTTCTAGTAAGCCGAGATAGCGCCATTGTACTCCAGCTTGGGCAACAAGAGCGAAACTCTGTCTCCAAACACAAACACATACACACACACACACACACACACACACACGAAAAACTGAAAGCATTCCCTTTAAGACTGGGAACAATACAAGGAGTACCACCCACTAGACCATGCTCCTATTCAACACTGTAGTGGAATCCTAAATAGCATTTTTTTTAAGAGAAGACAAGAAGGAGGAGGAGGAGGATGGGAAGAAAGAAGAGGGTACAAAAAAAGTAAAAGTAGAACACCTCATCATTTTCAGATACCTACCTACATAGAACTCTAGGAATTAATAAATAAACAAATAAATAATAGAGCTAATAAGAGTTTGGCCAAATTGCCGGATGCCAAACCAACCTATAAAAGTCAACTGCAATCAAAGAGCAGAGCAAAATGTTCAAATAGAAGCCTTTAGCAATCTTCCCCACAGCATGAACACCAAATTGAACAATTAGTCACACAAAAAAGTACCTTCATAAGAAGGAAAAGCCAGGTGAGTGATCACAGTACCTGGTTTTAGCATATTAAGAAATGAGATGCCAAAGAAGGTAGAAAAGACAGTCTTAAATCGCCTACATCACCCTTTCCCTATTCCCCAGCAGTGGCCACATGGCTTGAAGAGAGAATCTGTGTATTTGGGGAAGGGAGAGCACAGTGATTGTGGAATTTTGCATTGAAACTCAGTGCTGTCCTGTTACAGCAGAAAGGAACACAAGGCAGAACTCAGCCTGCACCCACAGAGGGAACATTTAGACCAACCCTAGCCAGAGGCAAATCATTCATCTCGGCAGTCAGAACCTGAATTCTGATTCCACCACCACCATGGACTAAAGTACACTGGCATCCTAAATAAACTTGAAAGCCAGTCTAGGTCACAAGGACTGCAAGTTCTAGGCAATCCTTGATGCTATGCTAGGCTCAAAGCCAATGGACTTGGGAGTACACGTGACATACTGACACACCAGCCCGGGTGGCCAAAAAAGTGCTGTGTCACGCCCACCCAAACCCCAGGCAGCACAGTTTGCGGCTCTGGCAGAGACTCCTTCCCTCTGCCTGAGGAGAGGAGAGGGAAGAGTAAAAAGAATTTTGTCTTGCAACTTGGATACCAGCTCAGCCACAGTAGAATATGGCACTAGGCAGAGTCCCAAGACCCCCAGTCCAGGGACTAGCTCCCAAAAAACATTTCTAAACACACATTGGATGAGAGGGGAACCCACTACCTTGAAAGAAAGGACTCATTCCTGGCAGAATTCATTGCTGACTAAAGAGCCCTTGGTCTCTGAATACTCAGTAGTGACAGCCAGGCAGTACTTGCCATAAACCTGGGGTAAGACTTAGTGTCATGCTGGCTTCAAGTATGATCCAGCACATTTCCAGATGTGGTGCCTATGGGGAGAAACCTCCTCAGCTTGAGGAAGGGAGAGGGAAGACAAAAGGGAACAGTATCTTTAAACTTTGAATACCAATTTGGCCATAGTAGGGAAGAGCACCAAGCAGGCTTCTGGGGTCACCAATTCCAGGCCTTGGCTCCAGGTAGGCATTTCTGGCAGCAGACTTATCAGTGGAAATGTTACAGGCCAAAAGAGAGTGGCATGACATACTTAAAGTGCTAAGGAAAAAATGATTTATTCCTACAATAGTATATCCAGGAAAAATTACCTTGAGGGATTTGATCAACACCAGACCTATCCTACAAGAAATGCTAAAGGAATTTCTTTGATCTGAAAGGAAAGGACATGATGAGCAATACTAAATCATCTAAAGGTATAAAACTCACTGGTTAATAGTAAGTATGCCGAAAAACACACACTATTACAACACTGTAATTGTGTTATGTAAACTACTTGTATCTGAAATAAAAAAAGACTAAAAGATGAACCACTCAAAAATAATAACTGTAACAATTTTTCAAGACATAGTCCAATAAGATAGAAACAACAAAAAGTTAAAAAGTGGGGGGATGAAGTTAAAGTGTAGAGTTTCATTAGTTTTCTCTTTGCTTGTTTATCCAATCAGTGTTGTCATCAGATGTTAAATATAATGCATCAAATTACATGTACACTTCATGGTAACCTCGAACCAAAACACCTACAACAGATGCACAGAAAATAAAAACCAGGAAATTAAAACGTACCACCTGGATAAATTACTTTCACTAAAAGGAAGACAGGAAAGAAGGAAAAAGGAAGAGACGACCAGAAAACAACTAACAAAATGACAGGAGGAAGTCCTTACTTATCAATAATAACACTGAATTTTAAAGAACTAAACTCTCCAAGCAAAAGACATAGAGTAGCAAATGAAAACAACACCTAGGCCAGATGCAATGGCTCATGCCTGTAATCCCAGCACTTTGGGAGGCCACAGTGGGTGGACGGCTTGAGCGCAGGAGTTCAAGACCAGCTTGGTTAATATTGCAAAATGCTGTCTTTACAAAAAAATATGAAAATTAGTTGGGCATAGTGGCATGCACCTGTAATCCCAGCTACTTGGGATGCTGAGGTGGGAGGATGGCTTGAACCCAGGAGTCAGAGGTTACAACAGGCAAGATCACGCCACACTCCAGACTCGGTGACAGAGCCAGACCCCATCTCAAAAACAGAAAAAAAGAAAGAAAATAAAAAGAAAACAACACCCAATGATCTGCCGCCTAAAAGAAACACACTTCACCTATAAAGACACCATAGACTGAAAATAAAAAGGATGGAAAAAGATATTCTATACAAATGGAAACCAAAGAAGGGCAGAAGTAGCTATACTTACATAAAACAAAATAGATTTCCAGGGAAAAATGTTTAGCGATGAAGGAGGTCATTATATAATGATATAAAGGTCAATTCAGCAAGAGGATATAACAATTATAAATATATATACACCCAACACTGGAGCACCCAGATATATAAAGCAAATATTAGTAGAGCTAGAGAGAGAGAGAGAGACAAATACAGTAAGAGCTGGTGACGTCAATAGCCAATTTCAGCATTGGACAGGTCTTCCAGACAGAAAATATACAACAACAACAAAAAATCAAATTAATCTATGCTATAGGCCAAATGAACCTAATAAATATTTACAGAACATTTCATCCAATGAATGCATAGTAAACATTCTTCTCATTCACACATGGATTATCCATAAGAATAGACCATCATGACCAAGTAGGATTTATCCCAGGGATGCAAGGATAGTTCAACATATGCAAATCAATCCATGTGATCAATCATAACAACACAATAAAGGACAAAAACCATATGATCATTTCAATTGATGCTGAAAAGCATTTGATAAAATTCAGCATCCCTTCATGACAAAAATCCTGAAAATTCTGAGAAAAAAGAAACTTACTTCAGCACATCAAAAGTCATATACAACAGACCCATAGCTCATATATACACGGAAAAAGGAAAAACTAAAAGCCTTTCCTGTAAGATTTGGAACATGACAAGATGCCCACTTTCATCACTGTTATTCAACATAGTACTGAAAGTCCTAGCTAGAGCAATCAGACAAGGGAAAGAAATAAAGGACATCCAAATTAAAAATGAAAAGTCAAATTATGCATATATATACATAGTAACAATATATATAAAGTAAAATAAATAATAAAGTAATAATTCTTTATTTTTGGAAGGTTGCAGGGTTTTGAATAAAGCAGCATAGAAGGTAAGTTCTTCAAAGATACATGCAATTCTGCAAAAATACAAAACCCTAATTCATATTATAAAGACATATGCACACATATGTTCATAGCTACACTGTTTACAATAGCAAAGACCTGGAACCAACACAAATGCTCATTGATGATAGACTGGACAAGGGAAATGTGGCACATATACACCATGGAATACTATGTAGCCATAAAAAATGATGAGTTTGTATCCTTTGTAGGGACATGGGTGAATCTGGAAACCATCATTCTCAGCAAACTGACACAAGAATAGAAAATCAAACACCACATGTTCTCACTCATAGATGGGTGTTAAACACGGAGAACACATGGACACAGGGAGGGGAGCATCACACACTGGGGTCTGGTGGGGGGGCCAAAGGAGGGACAGTGGGGAGGTGGGGAGGTCGGGGAGGGATAACACGGGGAGAAATGCCAGATGTAGGTGACAGGGGGATGAGGCAGCAAACCACATTGCCATGTGTGTACCTATGCAACAATCCTGCATGATCTGCACATGTACCCCAGAACCTAAAGTACAATTAAAAAAAAGTAAAAAATAAAAATAAAAAAATAAAGGAAGAGGAAACAGGAATTTTCAACGATGCTCAAGCTCTAATTAAGTTTAAAATTTAAAACCAAAGCCAAGAAAACCATCTGTGATTTATTTTTATTCAGCTCTACATTTATAAGCAGGGTACAAAATATTGGTTCAGCTAATTACAATGCAGCATTTCAACTCTGCAGAAGTAACTCCTATTTCATCTTCTTCATCTTTAAAAGCCATTAAATAAAGAAGTTAAAGACTCATTCTGGCATCATAAATTTCCTTTCTCAAGTTAACAAGAAAATAGAAAATGTCTATTCTAATTTTTAAAGCAACAATGAACACTGTAAACAACAAATTCTGTTGTTATTCATTTATAATGTATTGAGTTTGTCTTGTAACCACTTTTAATATGCAATGGGAATTATTCACGGCAACGTATGTTCTTGAGTCTATTTGGGGGAAATAAGCAATCTATTTTCTGATTTTGTAACAGCAGCCAGATGTACTTTGAAGTTCAATGTTCCCACTTTGTAATCCACAAGTAACACAGAACTGGAAGCAATCTGTAAACAGTCTTAACATTTACTTTTTTTATGCTGTTTTAGAAAAGTTCTTGTTCTCTCATACTACCTCAAAAAAAGAATACCACAATAAATGTCCAAAATGGAAAATAAAAAAGACTTAAATAAAACACTGAAGTCTAAGAAAATATTACATAGAAAGCAAAGCTGAAAATAATTAAGTTCCAATGGCATGAATAAATAACATGTCTGCACATTTCTTGTTTAAGAGGCAAACAGAATCACGATAAAATATGTAATAACTTAGGCTAGACATGAAAACAGACATCTGAATACTTTATAATGAAAACTGGCTTTTGATATTTTATTTCGTTTATTTTTTTAGCAGACTTGTTTGTTTGGTTGTTAGGGTTTTCTGTCCACTTATTTTTTAAAATTATTTGGCATTTGGTCAAACTGACATAAAGCAAAGAATCTCTTATAAACTAATGGTTATCAAATACAGAAGTTTTACATTTTCAAAAAAATTAAAAGGCACTTTATCTGATATACCATCTTAGAGAGAAGGACATTGTCAAGCAATATATTACCAGCAACACAACTAAAATAAATGTTTTTAAATCATAGCATCAGTCAGAAGTGCCAAAACTCTCTCCATAGAATGAAATAAATTCACTTAACACTGAATTGAATATGCTCCAAAATTGTTTTTAAGTCAGTACTTTAGAACTTCAAAACCATTTTTCCACAGAAAATTTAAAATACTATATTCCAAAAGGACTCTCATGCAGAATAGAGAAAAAGGCCTTATGTAGGAATAGGAAAAAGGTAGATAACAGAAAAACTGACAAAGCTTTCAGTAAACACTTTACTCTGAGAGGCTATCATTGGCAATAAACATATTAAAATGCACCTAACTTTATTAGTCATCAGGAAAATACATACTAAAACCACACAATACAATGTCGCTAACTACTCTCAACAATGGCTACATTTTAATTAAAAAAAAAAAAAAAAAATTACCTGGCCAGGCATGGTGGCTCACACCTGTAATCCCAACATTTTGGGAGGCTGAGGCAGAGGTACCACCTAAGGTTAGGAGTTCAAGACCAACTTGACCAACATGGCAAAACCCTGTCTCTACTAAAAATATAAAAATTGGCTAGGCATGGTGGTGGGTGCCTGCAGTCCCAGCTACAGGAGAGGCTAAAACAGGAGAATCGCTTAAACCTGGGAGGCAGAGGTTGCAGTGAACCAAGATCATGCCACTGTCCTTCAGCCTGGGTGACAGAGTGAGACTCTGTCTCAAACAAACAAAGAAATAAATAAATAAATAAACCTCACAATATTAGCTATTAGTAAAATAAAACAAAATGAGTAACAATACCATATACACACTGCACCTTGAAAAACAGAGGCAGCCTAGGTGACAGAGTGAGACTGTCTCAAACAAAACAAAAAAACCTGAAAATACAAGGTATTGAAGAACTGGCAGAGTAATGGACTCTAGCACACACTGCTACCAAGAAGGTGGACTGGCAGAGTCACTTTGGAAAATTGGCAATACCTATCATATCAGTTAGCTTTTTGCTACGTAAAAATCACCCCAAACTTCATGCCTTGAAACTACAACCATTTTATTTAGCTCACAGTTCTGTCAGTCAGCAAGGGAGCTCATCTACTGGGACAGCACATTCTTGAAATCAACCCAATAGTCTCGTAGACAGTTCTTTTGGATAAACACAGAAATGGACTCTTGTGGTCTTAAAGTCTGAAACTCGCATTGGTTTTATCTAAGTTCCCACCTCAGGAAAGACACTGAGGCATCTCAAAAAAATATCAAAGAACTGAAACTCACCAGATCACCACATCCAGACAATAAAATGCTGGACCCCTCATTCTCCATGATTGCTTCTTTATTCTTAGTTCTGTTTTCTTACACATTGTTATAGTTCTTCCCTGCCATATAAACCTCTAATTTTAGTCACTCAGGGAGATTAATCTGAGATTGATCTCCCATCTCCTTGACTGCAGCACCCAATCAAAGCCTTCTTCCTTGGCAATAATCATTGTTTCAGTGATTGGCTTTCTGTGCAGGAAGCAGCAGGACCTAGACTGAACCCCTGGTATTTCAGTAACAATCTCAGCTGGACTTCTCTGCGTGTCTCCTATGCCAATGTGACAGCTGTCCCCAATATGCCCTGAAATGAAGGTTAAAGCAGGTCTCAATCAGCCCCAAAATGAAGGCCACACTGAGTACAATAGCCAGGCTTCCCACATTTCTTACAGGAAGAACAGAGGAAAAAAACTTTGACCCAGCAGAAAGTTAGAAAAGATTTGACCCAGCTACAAGACAAAGGAAGGGTGAGTAGTGAAAAAACATTTACCAACTTTTCCTTGAAATTTGTAATGTTCCTTACACACTGATTCATTTTATATACCAGCACATACAATATTTACCTATAATTGTCAGAGCTCTGTATCTACTATTATGATCTTTTTTCAACACTTAACATTGCTTTTTGTCCTCTCTTGTTTCTAGATCACATTGAAGACAACAAAAGGTTTTCCATTTTATTGTTCTTTGCAAAGATCCAGCTTCTGTTCCATTGATTAGTTCTAATGCTTTGGGGAAAATTTTGATTCTTTCTTGTATGTTTTTATTTTGACTTGGTTTGTTTTTTTAATTCATTAAATTAAATAATGAATCTTTGATCCTCATTATCACTTTGGGCACATCACAGAATGTTCTGTCAAGTTTTATCATTATTTATTTTAGTCTGCACTTGGTTTTCATTATTGCTTTTACACAAAGCTAGTCAGGAGTGTGTTTATACTTCATTTTAAACTTTCAGGTGAAAACATGGAAAAGGAACTATCCTTCTGATGTTACTGTCTAGTTTTATTTAAATAAACATTTAATTAGAATTTCTTTATACCCCAATTAAATCTGTTTTATAACTATCCCATGACTATGTGAAAAGGCTATAAATCCATATCCCATTCTTTTAGTTGATCTCTGTTCTGGAACCATACCTTTTATTCACTTTTAGAAATGCCTTACCATTTTAAAAATAATACGTGAAGCACAGTAATTTCTCCAATCTAAAATTTTTTTTTTAGTTCTTTCAAATAGGTAACTCTAGGTGAATCATGATTTTTAAAAGGAGACATGCTACATACAAAAACAGAAATTATTAATTGCTCTGATAGGCTTCAGCTCTTTTACTCTTCATTAGCTATATTTATAAGTGGAATATATCTTTGCATGTCAGGAGCGTAAATAATTTCTTTATTTTTCCTTAAAACAATAAATAAAACACAAGTCGAAAAAATAAAATGTTGCTCATGGCTGACTCCTCATGGGAAACAGGAGAATATATTAACTTTTTAAATTTTTCAAATTTAAATTCATTCTATGGCTCTGTGAGCTTTGACAAAAGAATACAGTGGTTTAACCAGCAAAATACAATGAAACAGTTCTGTTGGAGAAACACTCCAGGACATTGGTCTCAGGAAAGATTATCTGAGAAAGACCTCAAAAGCATAAGCAGCCAAAGCAAAAATGGACAGATGGGGTCACATCAAGCTAAAAAGCTCCTGCACAGCAGAGGAAACAATCAGCAAACTGAAGAGACAACCCACAAAATGGGAGATACTTGCAAACTAAGCATGTGACATGGGATTAATGACCAAAATATATAAAGAGTTCACACAACTTAATAGGGAGAAAAAAACCTTCACTTTTAAATGGGTAGAAGATCTCAATAGATATTTCTCAGAAGAAGACACACAAATGGCTCACAGGTATATGAAAAAAATACTCAAATCACTAATCATCAAAGAAATGCAAGTCAAAACTACAATAAGATACTATCTCACATCAGTTAAAATGGCTTGTATCAAAATGACGGGCAATAAAGAACGCTGGTGAGGATGTGGAGAAAGGGGAGCCCTTAGACACTGGTGGTAAGAAAGTAAATTACCACAGCCACTATAGAGAACAGTATGGCAGTTATTCTTAAAAAACTAAAAATAGAACTACCATAAGATCCATCAATCCCAATGCTGGGTCTACATCCGAAAGAGAGGAATCAGTATATGGAAGAGATTATCTAATACTGCTGTAATAAACATGGGACAGATTATTGCATTTATTGTAAACTCCCATGTTTCTTACAGCACTATTCACAGTAGCCAAGACATGGAATCAATTGAGTTGCCCATCAAAGGATAAATGGATAAGGAAAATGTGGTATATACACACAGGTGAATATTATTTAGCCATAAAAAAGAATGAAATCCTGTCATTTGCAACAACATGAATGGAACTGGAAGACACTATGTTAAATGAAATAAGGTAAGCACAGAAAGACTAATATCACATGTTCTCACTCATATGTGCTAATGTGCTAGCTATAAAAAATTGAACTCACGGAGGTATAAATTAGAATGATGGTTACCAGAGACTGGGAAGCATACTGGGGAGTGAGGGTTATGTAGGGACTGGTAAATGGGTACAAAAATATAGCTAGATAGAAGGAATAAAATTTAGTGTTCAGTAGCATAGTAGGGTAACTATAGTTAACAATAATTTACTGTATATTTCAAAATAACTAAAAATGGCATTGAAATGTTCCTAATACAAAGAAATGGTAAATGTTGGAGGTAAATGATATCATAATTACTCTGATTTCATTAAACACATTGTATGCTTGTATCAAAACATCAAACGTCCCCATAAATATTAACTAATATGTAACCATAATTAAAAATTTTAAAAAAACAAAACAGTTCCATCAAACCTAAAAAAAAATCCCTAGTGCTTATTCACAATAGCAAAGACATGGCCATCAATGATAGACTGGATAAAGAAAACATAGTACATATACATCATGGAATACTATGCAGCTATAAAAAGGAATAAGATAATATCATTTGCAGGGATATGGATGAAACTGGAAGCCATTATCCTTAGCAAACTAATGCAGGAACAGAAAACCAAACACCAAATGCTGTCACTTTTAAGTGGGAGTTGAACAGTGAGAACACACGGACACAGGGAAGGGAGCAACACACACTGGGGCCTGTTGGGGGAGGGTAAAGGGCTGGGAGGAGAGCATTAGGAAAAAGAGCTAATGCACACTGGGCTTAATATCTAGGTGATGGGTTGATAAGTGCAGCAAACCACCATGGCACACGTATATAACAAACTTGCACATCCTGCACATGTACCCTGGAAACTTAAAAAATAGTAAAATAAAATAAAATTTAAAAACCCTAGTGCTATTTAGACCCTTGTAGTCAAATTCTAGCTCAACATCTAGACACTACTAATCTGTTCTCCATCCTTATAGTTTTACCATTTCCGCCATACTATATAAACGCAATAAAAAAAAAAACAGACTTTTCAGTGTGGCTTCTTTCAATAAAATATATTTGAAATTCATCCACCTTATTATGTGATTTGATAACTGTGTCCTTTTCATGCCTAAAATGTATTCCATTGTATAGATGTGCATAAAATCTGTTTATGCAGTCTCCAGTTAAGAGGTATTTAGTCCTATTTGCAGTTTTGAACAATTACCAAAGAAGAGTGAGAGAGCTATTATAAATACTCGCATATAAGGTTTTTACGTGAACACAGACTTTCATCACACTGGAGTAAATACTTAGGAGTGAGATTACTGGGTCATGTCATAGATGTGTTTTAAGTACCAACTGTTTTCCAATTAATATTTTGAGCAAGAGGTGAGGATTCCAGTTGCTCCTCATCCTTCCAGCATTTTGCATTGTCAGGTCTTTGTTTTCACCATGATAATAGGTGTGGAGTGGTATCTCATCACAGTATCTTTTGCCTTATATTTTAATTACATTATTTTCTTATTGTTGAGGTTTAAGAATCTTTATATATTCAGGAAAAAGGTATTTGCCAGATATGTGAACTGCAAATATCTCCCCAAAACGAAACTGGCCTCACAACACAAACTGGAAAGTGTTCTCTTTTCTGGTGGAGATGGTATAGAATTGGTGTTGTTTCTCCCTTACTTGTTAGATTAAATTTGTCAGTGAAACCAGGCAGGCCTAAAGTTTTCTTTGTTGGGAGGTTTTGTTTTTTGTTTTTGAGATGCAGTCTTACTTTGTCACCCAGGCTGGAGTGCAGTGGGGCAATCTCAGCTCACAGTAACCTCCGCCTCCTGGGTTCAAGCAATTTGCCTCAGCCTCCCATTTAGCTGGGACTACAGGCACATGCCACCATGCCTGGCTAATTTATTTTTAGTAGATACGAGGTTTTGCCATGCTGGCCAGGATGGTCTCAAACTCCTGACCTCTGGTCATCTGCCCACCTTGGCCTCCCAAAGTGCTAGGATTACAGACGTGAGCCACTGTGCACAGCCTGTTGGGAGGTTTTAAAATACAAAGTTTATTTATTTAATAGCTATAGGACTATTCAGTTTATCTATTTCTTCTTATTTCTTCTATTATTTTTTCTTACCAAAGTGAATTTTGGTAGTTTGTATTGCTTAAGGACTTTGTCCCTTTCATCTACATTGTCAAATGTATGCCCATAGAGTTGCTTGCAGTAATCTCTTATTATACGTTGAATATCTATAGTGTCTATAATGGTGTTTCCTCTTTCATTCTTGATATTAACAAACCCATTCTTCTTTTCATTCTTTGTCAGTCTGGCTAAAGTTCATTGATTTCATTTATTACTTAAAAATCCAATTTTTGGTTTCACTGATTTTCTTTATTGTTTTTTTGTGTTCAATTTCATTGATTTTTCTTTTCTTTGAGACAGAGTCTCACTCTGTTGTCCAGGCTGGAGTGCAGTAGCATGACCTTGGCTTACTGCAAACTGGGTTCAGCAATTCTCCTGCCCCAGTCCCCTGAATAGCTGGGACTACAGGCACATGCCACCATGGATGGCTAATTTTTGCATTTTTAGTAGAGACAGGGTTTCAGCATATTGGCCAGGCTGGTCTTGAACTCCTGACCTCGTGATCTGCCCACCTCAGCCTCCCAAAGTGCTGGGATTACAGGCGTGAGCCACCGTGCCAGGCACATGGATTTCTACTTTCATCTTCACTATTTCCTTCACCTGCTTACTTTGGGTTTAACTTGTTCTTTTGCCAGTTTCTTTAGATGGGAGCTTAGATTCATGATTTAGGACTTTCTTCTTTTCTCTCTTGGTGCTTTCAAGATTTTCTTTTTGTTTTTTAGCAATTTTAGTACTGTGTCTAGGTGTGACTCTTTGTATCCAATCTAAACTTGAAGTGCTTTGAGCTTTTTGTATGTGCAGACTGATGTTTCTCATCAAATTAGAAATTTTTGAGCCAATAGAACTTCAAATATATTTTCTGCTCCTTTGTCTCCTCTTGTTCTGGTATCCCCATTACACATATGTTGGTGCACTTAATGGCATTCCACATTTCCTGAGGCAATGTTCATTTTTCTGTATTCTTTTTTCTCTATGTTCTTTGGCCTGCATAATCTCTATCAATCTATCTTCAAGTTCACTAATTCTTCTGCCAGTTCAAACCTATTGTTGAGCCCCTAACATGAATTTTTCACTTCAGTTATTATATTGTTTAACACTATAATGTCATCTGCTTTTTTTTTTTTTTTTTTTTTTTTTTTTTTTTTAGGTTTGGGGTTTTTTTTTTTTTTTTTTTTTTTTTTTTTTTTTTTTTTTTTTTTTTTTTTTTTTTTCCTTTTTTGTTTTTGGAGATGGGAGTCTCACTGTGTTATCCAGGCTGGAGTACAGTGGCTATTGCAGATATGATTATAGCACACTACAGCCTCAAACTCCTAGACTCATTCATCAATCCTTCCTCCTTTGCCTCCTGAGGAGCTGGAACTATACGTGCATGCCACTGTGCCCAGCTCTGGTTCTTTTTATAATTTAAATCTCTTTATGATAGTCTGTATTTGATGAGACATGGTCATCACAACTTTTTTTACTTCTTTAAACATCGTTTCCTTTAGTTATTTGAACATATTTATAATGGTGATTTGGGTCTGTTAAATCTGGTCTCTGGGCCCTCTCACAGCCTGTTTCTGTTCAATAATTTTTCTCTGTGTATGGGTCACGCATTCCTGTTTCTTTGCATGTCTTGTAACCTTTTTTCTTGAAAACTGGACATTTTCAGTAATACATTGTGGCGACTTTGGACACTGATTCCCCTCTCCCCTATCCATGAGTAATTGTAGTTGTTTTATCCATGAGTAATTGTAGTTGTTTTCGGTTGTTTATTTGATTACTGGCTTGGCTAGACTATTTTATAAAGTATATTTCCCCCACAGTGTGAAGACCCTGGAGTCACGCCTCAGTGTATACAGCCTTGGGCATGCACACAGTCACCTGGGATGGCAGTGGATTTGGCAAGGCTCCTCTAACTGTTTTTCCCCCTTATCTTTTTGTTAAATGGTATATCAAATTTGATATCACACCCACCTATTATGTCTACTAATTGCTGGCTCTTTGTTCTATTATTTTCAACAATACCCTGGGTCATAAATTGCTCCATAGCCTGATCCAATTAAATTCAGGCAGGAGTAGATACTGAGGTAGTCTCTGAGGATTGTTCTGACCCCAGGAGGACTCTTCTTAGCTGTCTCTGTCCCTGGTTCTCAATGGTGAACTACTAGCCTGTGGTTTAGTTTATTGCTGTTGATTAGTAGGAACTACCAGACTCCTCTTATCTGTTTACCACTAAAATCTCCATTGTTTTCTACAGCATCCTTAGGCTTGAACTTCCCCACGCTATTTCCATTAGTCCATTTCTTTGAGGAGAGCTTCTGATCTCACTGGTCCTCAGACTGCCTCTCCAGCTGTGCAAAAATCTCTGAGCTACTTCACTGGGCACTGTCCAGAGGCAATAGCTTTCTTGTTCCTGGCTTGCGTCTCTTGGAATGAAATCTCTATCCTGTGAACAAGTCGGGGTAAGGACAATCAAGGCCACAGTACTGTGTCTGGGGTAGAGCTTCTGCCCTATCAGTCTTGGCTGAGTGAAGGAAGAGAGCCCTTTCCCCCAACCACTAAACTGCACTCACCTCCACTCAGACTTTAAGGGGATAAGAAATGCTGGCAGCATGCCCCTCCTAATACAACACTGTATCCCTTGATTGGGAGCTGAGAGGAGAGAAACTTCATCTTCTTTGCCCCGACCACTGGGAATGGAATTTCTGGGAAGCTGAGCTGGAGGAGGAACACGGGAAAAGTGAAAGCAAGTCATAGTTCCAGTGCCAAAAACTCTTGCTGTTCTTACCAAGCTGTAGTAGATTTTCTTGAATAAATGTCTTCATTTGTTCTATGCCTTCAGGACAATTTCCAGAGACTTTTAATTACCAGTTACCAATTATGCTTGTTTTGCTAGGGAGCACATCTGTGGAGCTCCTCATGCTACCATTCTAGAAATAGAAACCCCCTCTCCTTTTCTAAAATAAGTATTTCATGCTATAAATTTCCCAATGAAACCTACTTTAGCTACATCCCACACATTTTGGTTTGTTGTGTTGTCATTTTAATTCAATTTAAAATATTTTCTAATTTCCCTTAAGATTTTGTTTCTTTTACCCCTGGATCATTTAGAAGTGTGTTAACTTCTGCATATTTGCGAATTTCCCAAAAAATTTGTTACCAATCTCTAGTTTAATTCTCTATGATCAGAAGAATTATTATCATAATCAGTACAATGATATTGTGAGGTTCTGAAAAATGGTGATGCATGTTTGTTTATCTCAATGGAGAATCAACTGCATTGAGATCAGCCTGCAAGTTCCATCTCTCCTTCTATGGACAGTGGCTCTGGTGTCGGTAGCAAGTTCTAAGTCTTTACCATGTCATTTGAGTCTGCCCCTCACATGTACCACTTAGAGGTGGTCTGGGACCTTGGCAATAGTTTACACCATAGTTCAGTTACCTAAGACTTCTATGAGACTATGATTTGGGGGGTATGTTCTACCATGTCCACCTTGGAGAAAGGTTGGAACTTGTGTTGGTTCATACACAAAACTAACAATCCCCTTCTCCCACTCTTTCCATTTCTTGATTTCCCTGCCTACTCTCTGGCTTTGAGAGCTTCTTTGTCAGTCCCACCGGCCAAAATGATAAGGTTCTCTCAAACTCTGAAGGAACCTCACTGTACTACTGTACAGTTCCATGTGACTGGGCCGACTCTCAGAGCAAAGTATAATAGCAAGCAAAAAGACATGGAAAACAAAAGTATAGAAAATGTTCTTCCCATATTCTTTGAACAGAGGTTTCTTTTATCTGTTGATCTATCCAAACAGATGGGCACAAACTGCTGCGCTTATACCACTAGAGCATAGTTTTTCCACTGGGGCTGGTGTAGAGGCAGGGCCAGAAAAGAAAACAAAACAAAACAAAAAAAATCTCCTCACAATCTTCCAGTCTTTCTTCCACTTCTCTGATCAAAAAGATAGGCTGGCTCTGTGAGTTTTTGCAGTCCACACCTGCTATACAATCCCTCAATGTGGCCAACTCTAGAGTCAAAGCTGGGAGTTAAGGAAGAAAAAAACACAAACAGAAAACCAGGAAACTTCCTGCCACTATGTCAACGATTCTTCATATTCCAACTTCCCTCTCAATCAGCCTGTTATTATTTACTTTTCAGAGTCCCCAGTTGGTTTGCTTTCTGTATTTTGTCCAGAATTCTTGGTTGTGGGAGAAGTTGACTGTAATAGATTTACTCATGACCAGAAGTTTACATTCACTTTTAAAAGAAATAAATGTCAACTTCTCAAAAAAAAAAAAACACTCTGAATATAGTTTCACTCCCCAAATGTAAGCTTTGAGAAAAATACTATAAATACTTTTGTGGCTTTGTATGTTCTTTATGAGTAATAAATACTTAATATTTTTTAAACACTTAAAATATTCAGAAAACAAGTGCTCATATTTTAGCATGTAGAATTATCAGTTAATATTTTGAGTAGATACTTCCAGATTTTTTTTTTGAGACGGAGTCTCACTGTCACCCAGGCTGGAGCGCAGTGGTGCAATCTCGGCTCACTGCAACCTCAGCCTCCTGGTTTCAAGCAATACTCCTGCCTCAGCCTCCCAATTAGCTGGGATTACAGGTGCCCACCACCATGCACAGCTAATTTTTTGTATTTTTAGTAGAGACAGGGTTTCACTACGTTGGCCAGGCTGGTACACCTGACCTCGTGATCCACCCACCTCGGCCTCCCAAAGTGCTGGGATTACAGGCATGAGCCACCATGCCGGGCCACTTCCAGATATTTTTATACTCTAGAGAAAGACAAAGAGAATTTGTCTTATCGAAGTATTAATTTTTTATGTAAACATCTCTCATAACTCTTTTTCATTTACATAACTTTATCTGACATATTCACTGACTTGTGAAAAACTACAGCCAAATGAGAAGCCTAAAATATCAGAATGTTCAGCTCAGTGTCCCTCCAAGATCATTGTGTAGTATGAAATGGACAGGAGTCAGGCATGGTGGTGTGCATCACCAGCTGGCTACTCAAGAGGCTGAGGCAGGAGGATCGCTTGAATCCACAAGTTGAAGGCTGCAGTGAGCTATGATCATGCCACTGCACTTTAGCCTACGTGACAGAGCAAGACCCTGTCTCTAAAAAAGAAAAGAAAATGGGCAGGTTTCTAACCCACATGAAAAAACATGAAATTGCCTAAAATAAAACTATATAAGACAGCTGAAACTACATGCTTACTTAATGAAAATTATCCCAACTAATCACACCACAAAGTATCCCATTAATGAACACATTTCCCTTCTCTGTACCTTAAGTAAAATTACAATAAAGACCCATGAAGAAGATGAAAAGAACAGAAAAAAAGAGAAGACAAAAGGGGAAAAAGGAAAAAAATAACAGAGACTACAAAAATCTGTATAATTAGAATCACAAAGAAATTGTTATCAATTCAATTACCACACAAGAGTAACAATAACATAATTTTCTTAGGATAAAAGTTGGTCTTTCTATGTATGGTCATTTTTCTTTTAAACCATCAAACAATAATGACCATATACCTAGAAATGAATGGGAAAAATTAGCTTGCTGACACAGCTGAAGCCTTCCATTGAATGAAGCTTTTGAATTGTAGCACTAAAAATCCCTAGGTAAAGGGATTTCAATTCAAAGGGAAACAGGACGCCCAACTTGTTTCACGATTGTGATTTCACTGAATGTTAATATTATATATCTCACTTATCAAATAAAATTCATAAGCACATTCTAGAAACCAGAATGAACATACTTATGACTTTTTCTTACTACCTTAAAACTGTAGCACTTTAAAAAGGAAGCTACAAATAATTCCTAGTCAATGTCAACAACTTCCAATATAATCACAAAATAAATAATAGAATCTAAAACTTGATAAACCAAATAAGACATAATTTTTAAAGGTTTTTTTCAAATGGATACACATAGAGTGTTTCACAATGATGCATGAGTCACTAAAGGAAGAATGTTCCAAAGCCTTCATCCACGCAATTAATCAAATGAACTTACAAACAGTGAACACCCACAGCCCTACCGTTCAGCTTGTGACTTAAAGAGTCAGACACAAAACAGGTATAAAATATATTGAGAAAGCAAGAAAGCATCACAAAAACTAAATTTTGAAAAAGTTAAATATTAAGAAGAAATACAAGAGAAAAATGTCATTGCTAGTTTTTGTAAATAAATCTCTACTTGAATTATGTATTCCTATAGTAAATATTAACATACTCCTGGGAAAATAAAGAATATATTTGGGAAAAATTTGATTTTTTAACAAAAGCTAGAAAATTCAAATTCTACAACATCTAATGCATCAGAATGAAGGTGTTGACAGTAACACTAGCAATATAAAAAATGTATCTGTAGTCCAGAGCACAAAAATCAACTCTAGCTACTAATGGATCACTCAGAGGAAGAAAGAAAAAAAGCCAGTCACACATTCTCATACAAAACTAAAATCAAAGCAAAATCTAAGCTTTCTAATAAATTGAATACTTATCTACTGTAATAAACAGATATAGCTCAGCTTGATTAATGCCTATATGGTATAAATATATAAAAATGCAAGACTTTTATATTTTACACTGTTACTGTATTCTTTGAACAATAAAAAAGTGAAACAAGGTCAGGTGCAGTGGCTCACACCTGTAATCTCAGCACTTTGGGAGGCACAGGCAAATGGATCACGAGGTCAGGAGTTCGAGACCAGCCTGACCAACATGGCAAAACCCTGTCTCTACTAAAAATACAAAAATTAGCGAGGTGTGGTAGCACACAGTTGTAGTCCCAGCTACTCAAGAGGCTGAGGCAGGAGAATCGCTTGAACCCGGGTGGTGGAGGTTACAGTGAGCCAAGATCACGCCACTGCACTCCAGGCTGGATGACAGAGCAAGACTCCGTTTCAAAAAAAAAAAAAAGTGAAACAAAACCCCAGACAGATCTACTTTTAAGGTATTATTTCATTATATCTTAAATGTTTTATTTTAATTTTATCATACTAATGAAAGATTTAATTCTCAGAACTGTTAAACAACTGTGAAAAGTACTCTGTGTGCTAAGTAATGTATATTATGTTTCAAGTAGCTAAGGGAAAAGGTGAGTTTAAAAGGACAGCTCCAGAATTTTCTTTTCCACTTTGATGTTGCTCTCTGGAAAAGGAATTTGTCTTTCTGAAGGGTTTCCTGTGCTCTTCTCCCACACTGGGAACAGGACTTCCCTCCAATAGCAACTTCCCCTGTACCTTAAAACATAAATACCTGTTTCTTTTGATTTATTATCCTCTCTTATCTATTTCTCCCTTTCTCTAGCAAACTCCCAAAATTAATAGGAGACCCACATTACTTTATTTTCCTATCCATTTCCCAACCTTCTAACTGTGCCCATTCGATAATCCAGACATCCTCCCTCACTCTGCTCTCCGCCCAGACCTCCCGACTCTCCATGCTCTCCAAAGACCAGAACTCTTCTAGTCTCTGGGCGCAGCTGCCTCCTCAAACAATGTGACTCCAACATACACCTCCAGCTCTTGACTCTCAAGAAGCTCTAGGCCTTGAACTCCTCCCATTTGATCTTACCACTCTTCAAACTCCACTATCTAAATTAAAACCTTTAAAATGGGTCCACCCCCATCTGACAGTCAATTAACTGACACAAGGCCAACATTTCCAGCTCTCAAAACCAAGTCTTTAGGTGCCTTTCAGTTCAGTCTTTCAATCAGTTACTTAGCGTATTTTATTCTCTATCAAAGGCTTTTCCTTTTTACCTTTCCTTCCTCCCAGCAATGACACTAACATGGAGTCCACTATAAAGACCTAAAATGGCCAGGCACAGTGGCTCGCGCTTGTAATCCCAGCACTTTGGGAGGACAAGGCGGGCAGATCACCTCAGGGTCGGGAGCCTGACCAACATGGTGAAACCCCCATCTGTACTAAACATACAACAATTAGCTGGGCATAGTGGCACACACCTATAATCCCAGCTACTTGGGAGGCTGAGATAGCAGGACTGCTTGAACCCAGGAGGCGGAGGTTGCAGTGAGCCATAATAGCATCACTGCACTCTAGCCTGGATGACACAGCAAGACTCTTTGTCTCAAAATTTAAAAAAAAAAATTAAGGCCAGGCGCGGTGGCTCACGCCTGTAATGCCAGCACTTTGGGAGGCCGAGGTGGGTGGATCACAAGATCAAGAGATCAAGACCATCCTGGTCAACATGGTGAAACCCCGTTTCTACTAAAAATACAAAAAATCAGCTGGGCCTGGTGGCGCGTGCCTGTAATCCCAGCTACTCGGGAGGCTGAGGCAGGAGAATTGCCTGAACCCAGGAGGCGGAGGTTGCAGTGAGCCGAGATAGCTTAATTCAACACAAAAAAAAAAAAAAAAAAAAAAATTCTAAAAAAAAAAAAAAAAAAAAAAAAAAAATTAAATTTAAATTTAAAAAGAAGACCTAAAAGATAATGAGGCCCCTTTCTCCATTTCTGTTCATATCTAATAGAACTTTCATAATGCCACCAAGTCAATTTCCCTCAAGCACCACTTTCATTAAAGACCATTTTTAGTAGGAAGGTTTTAAGTTTTTTGAAATAACAATCCCTAATGTCAGTAAATAAGTGGAAAATGGACAGCTGATATGCTGCTGTTTGAAGAAAATGGACAACTGATACTGCTGGTTGAAACTGGTACGAACCTTCTGGAAGGCAATGTACCAAAGACGTAATGTAATGTAAGCTAAGAACGCAATCAAATATGTATAAAAAGATTCTTAAAAGGAATTTTCCTGCAACATGACTTGTGTTAAACTGGGAACAACTCAGATGTCCAAAAATAGCAGAACACTTTAAAAGTTTACGGAATATCCATCGAAAAGAAAAATAAATGCTACCATTCATAGTCATTTATATAGAATTCTTACAAACTCATATAAAATGTTAAATTGCACAAAAGATAGCATTTATAATATAATCCCAATTTTCTTTAAATTTTGCTGAATCTTACAAAAACACACAGGAAAAAAGGGAGGAAACGATATGTTATATAACTGCTAGCACAGCTCTTCACTGATTTTTATTCCTCTGATTTTTTTATATTCGTCAAATTACAAATTATTTTTATAATAAAAGATATTCTAAAATCATTTTAAGCACTTTTGTTGTTTCCTCAAAGCATTTAAACAGTTAGCATATATGTAAAGTGAAATGGGGAAAAAAAACCTCCAGGACTCAATATTGCCTAAAATTTAAAAGCTAAACTTGATTTAGCATTCAAAGCTCCAATGCAATGCAGCCTGACAATAGTGCCCACAGATTCCATACATAAATTCCAAACACCCAATCACGACAGCTCACTTACTTCCCCAAATCTTTCTTTGCACCTATTTCTGCCTCCAATTCCCACCTCTCTAGCACTCCAAAGGCTTTCATGACCCTCAACCTCTATAAACTGCTGTCCATAACGACTATGGATATCCATGGGGTCCCCTTGAGTGTTTTTAACCCAAATGGCTGTGTTTCTTCAAGTTCCCCTTTCCCCCTCACTCCACCTCAGGGGACACACATAACTCATCTTGGTGTTTTATCATATACTATCTTAAATTATACTTTATTATTATTTAACTATTTTACGTGTATATCTTTTATTTCACACATAAGAAAGTTAGCTTGTTCAGGACAGGGAGTATTTTTTGTTTGGAATGTTATTTATTTCCTATACTTAAAACCCTTCTCAGGGACACACAGTAACAGTCTAACATCCAACATTCACTGAATAAAATCAAAATAGTTCCACTATTATGTACACACAATATGATTCTGACACATCAATATATACATAAAGCAAATACTTTTTTTTTTACCCCAAGATTCCAACTATTAAGGCGAGCTTCAATGTCACTATCATCCAAAGAAACAGGAGATTTTTTCAAATGATCTTCCTGAAATACAAAAGGGAAAAAAGAAAGAGGAGAGGAAGGAAAGATGGAAGAAATAAAAGATGAAAAGACGGAAGAGATAAAAGAGGATAAGACAGAAGAGATAAAAGGGGAAATAAAGAGGAAAGACAGAAAAGAAGGGAGGAAGGAAGAAAAAAGAAGGAAGAAAAGGGAGGAAAAGAGGGGAAAGAGGCGGGAAGGGAGGGAGAAAAAAAGAACAAAATATATGTCATTCAGTGTAATGAGAGTTTTGTGTGCTTGTCTGGTAATGCTGTATTGCCCTCAGAGGAAAGGATTAGGTTATAACTGAGCTAGGGTTCTCTGTTCTAAGTAACAACTATTTAGTACAGCTGCTTAGGGCTATGAGCTGCCTTAATAATATATTCACACAGTAACTAGATTTCAAAAAAACAAAAGAATATTTTAAAAATTAATCCAGACTCTTCTCTTTAAGTTCTTTTACAAAAAGTTTTAATTGTGGTATACCACAGTAGCTTTAAAGTGTGTTGTCCGGGACAGGGGCAACATGAAAAGATGAATTATTCTCATTAAAATTAGTTAACAGGGAAGTTTTGTGCTGATGTCCAAGCAGCTCTTTGTTCTTAAATTAATTCTCACTCATACACTGAATATAAAGATAAATAATATTTAGACTCACGTCATGAAAACACAATTATGGTGATTCTTCACTTTTTAAGACAGAAAAATTCCATGATTTTTTTCCCTCCTGTACAATTTTTGTATTACACATTCATCAAACCAGATTGAAACTATAATAAACTAGAGACAACCAAAGATCTGTGCCCAGAAACCAACAATGACCAGAAAACTCTAAACATTTAGTATGGTAAGTCTGTGGAAAAGATGGGTATTTTATAGCCCAGAAAGTATATTTTGAAATTAGATTTGTTGATACAGCATTCTCATGCTTTTAGAAAGCTTAATTGCTAACAACTATACCTATATATATATGGTCACTTAAAATAATATGAAGATTTTTTTTAATGCACTAAAATGTTCTTCATATCTTACTGAGTCTCTACATTTCTATTCAATAAAATACTGCATTATTATTTATAATACTATATAAAAATTCATTATCACTTCTACTAGTGGTTCTCAGCTTTTTGTATGTTTTTTTTCATGAACAAGAATTTCTTAAGAAAGTATACCTGCCTTGCTTATTCTAAGTAAATATAAGGATTGTAGTTTATCATTATTTAAAATGTGCTGCCCTTTATATTTTTTAATTCCAAATTATCATTGGATAAAATGCAATGAATTATGTTTATAGTGCTATGTAAAACGCTCATGGGTTTCACATGCTCTCTCTTGTAACTAAAATTCATGTAACCCAAGACAGCCAGAGTTAGGCAATAAAGACTGGAATAAGCAGGCACAGTGTTTCTCTTTTCAAAGTTAACTGGGGCTGGGCACAGTGGCTCACGCCTGTAATCCCAACAATTTGGGAAGCTGAGGAGGGAGGGAGGATCGCTTGACGTCAGGAGTTAGAGACCAGCCTGGCCAACATGGTGAAACCCTGTCTCCACTAAAGATACAAAAATTAGTCGGGCATGGTGGCACATGCCTGTAGTCCTAGCTACTTGAGAGGCTGAGGCAGAAGAATGG
>NW_016107544.1:939086-956732 GCF_001604975.1 Cebus imitator | reverse complement strand
AAACAATGCTAACTGGAGTGCTCATTAGCACCTTGTCCAAACCAAATCGATGTTCATCAACAAACATATTCAAGACAGACATTCTTATTTCAAGATATACACAGTTCACCTTCATTAGAAAAGCAGTGTTCCCCACTTCACTACAAGTTAATTCCAATTTAACTTGGAATTAAATTAAAGTTAATCCTTAACTTTATGATTACAGGGTATATAATCATTTCTATATATATTCTGAATAAAGGGAAAATGTTATTCTTTGATACACAGGAGAAACAACAGACTGATGAATATAACACCTCAGAATCATTGAGGCAGTAGAAGGGATACTACCCTATATACCAAACACCCCACTTTCCTTGACATCAGGATGTTCACCAGAATCATCAGACTTTTTTCCATTTTGAAGCAATCATTGGAACTTCAACAATATGAAATTAAAACTTTGTGCAGCTATTTTAAAACAACAAGCAAAAACCAAACAAAATTAAAATCTGATCTTACACAAATCTTTGGGATAATATTTTGTCCATCTTCTCTATGATTTGGACTCGTAGAATGTGATCTCATTTGGAGCTTCCCAAAGTATTGTTCCCTGCTAAGAGACCAAAATAATTGCAATCACAATTGGGAGGACTCAGAGAACACAGAGTATTAGAATCTAGGATTACCTTTTTTCTCCTTTGGAAAGGAGATGATAGCTTGTATTAACAATAATCTTTCACATAAAAAAAAGAAAGAAAAGAAATACAAATAACCATTTTTATTTATCACATTTTATTTCATTTAAATTAAATTATAAGTAAGAGGTTATATAAATGCCAGACTTGCTTATAGAAATGCAATTTTTAAGTCAGACTATAATAAATCACATGTATTTAAATCTTTTCTCCTCCTTTCCCCTTTTCCTAAGTGTAAAAAGAGAGAAAATGAAGCATATATTCTATGGAACGATCACTGTTTTACGTTTAGCAAACTTTGTTGGTTTCATGGTCCACAACAATATGAAGCCTTAAAATATACAAAACAACAAACCTTCATGCAGCTTAAAGTTTCAATTAATTTGAAAGCATGTCATAAATCACAGATATATCAAAGTCTTCTATTTAAAAACACACCATGTTAATTTAGGTAAAATATGAAATGCCAGATAAGCAAGAAACAAGTTTAAATGAATTCCATCAAAAATAACTTTTCTCCAATATAAATATCATATAAAATGCCATTCTTAAGTAGGTTCCTTTAGCCTGGAGTCTCTATGATTTTATTCAAACCACTTCAATGAAAGGTCCACAATTATGAACACCTATTCTCTGAACAAATGCTTCAAGATATATGAAATGGTAAATAACCATTATACAATGAATTAAAGTCACTAACATTCAACCACAAACCACATCAGAATTTCTTTCACAAACTGAGACCTACACTAAGTACTTCCAAAAGACAGAATATTAATTCAAAATACAATATTAAAACCAATGTATTTTGTGATTAAAACTGATAGAATAACATTCTTTAGACTAATAAGTAATGTACAATGGCAGAAAAGCCTGTTTTAAAGACAGCTGTTTACTTTTTATACCCCTATTCAGTATCACAAACATCCAAATAGTTTAAAGCAAATGAGAAAAATGGGCAAAGTTAATATTTTGAGTATAATTTTACCAATGTGTGTCAGCTGATATAAGCATTTAAAACTCTATGAGGAAAGGTAACCTGATATATCATACTAAGCAGTGGACTGTTCTTTAAGAGTATATTAAATAATCATAAAAAGAGCTATACTTAAAAATTGAAAAATGCTTAAATATTAAAAATCTTCTCATAAAAAAATACTAATTTTAAAAGGAGCCTGAATTATTTATCTATTTATTGCACAAGATTGCATACATAAAACAACACATCCTCTTAATTCACTTGTAGCTGTCCTTCTGTACCAACCTCTTTACCTTCACAATAAATTTTCAAAAATGTTATTGAATCCATGCTCTAATCTGTCATATGTTTTTCAATCAGCCACAATATAACTTGCATTCATCCCAAAAGTTGCTGTAAGTCATCAACGATCTCCTAGACATTCAAGCAAATAAGTCATAATCTGTCCTTAATTCAGTTGATGGCACTAAAACATTAGAGACAGCATTTTAAAGAAGCTGCATTCAATGGCTCCATAAAACTATTCTCCTGGCCAGACACAGTAGCTTACACCTGTAATCCCAGCACTTTGATAGGCCAAGGTGGGCATATCACTTAAACTCAGGAGTTTGAGACTAGCCTGGGCAACATGTGACAAAAAGTAGTCATGCATGGTGGTACATGCCTGTGGTCCCAGCTACTTGGGAGGCTGAGGTAGAAGGAACACTTTAGGCCAGCAGGAGGTTGAGGCTGCAGTGAGCTGGGATTGTTCCACTGCACTCCAGCCTGGGTGACAGAGTGAGACCCTGTCTAAAAACAAACAACCCGGCACAGTGGCTCACACCTATAATCCCAGCACTTTGGGAGGCTGAGGCGGGCGGATCACAAGGTCAAGAGATCGAGACCATACTGGCCAACATGGTGAAACCCCATCTACACTAAAAATATAAAAATTAGCCGGGCGTGGTGGTGCACACCTGTAGTCGCAGCTACTCAGGAGGCTGAGGCAGGAGAATCACTTGAACCCAGGAGGCAAAGGTTGCAGTGAGCAGAGATTATGCCACTGCACTCCAGCCTGGTGACAGAGCGAGACTCCATCTCAAAAAACAAATAAACAAACACCATTTTTCCACAGTTCTCATCCTATCATTCAGAGATTTCCTGCAGAGTAACCTTCACTAGCTTTCTTTGCCCATCTCATACATGCTGTAATCCCAGAGTTCTATCTCTAAACTAATTTATTTTCATTTTACATGCTTTACCTGGATGATCCAATGTATTAGTTTTTTAAATAATAATAATAAGTTTTGCTTACAAAATCTACATCTGTAGTCCAAATTGCTCTCTTGGCCTCCAAACCCATTACAAATACAAATTGAATAGCCCTACTTCCAATTCAACATGTCCATTATTATTAACTAAACATATTATGTTACCCCTAATACATGCTCCGTGAAGGCCAAGTAAGAGGCGTTGCAGAAGCCAGCTTCTTGTGAAGGCTTTTGAGCCAACTGAAGGAAAAGGTCAGTATCATTGCTAAATCTGGCTGGCACAAGATACACAGGACTTTGGTTACAGAACTTTCATTCTTTTGCCATGAGACTGTCTCCAGCTGGAAACACAATTAAACTCTAAGTAAGTACGTACAAAGGCTCAAATTCAGTAATGGCACTGATGTTCTGGATGAGCAGTGAAACAGAACATGGGAGAAAAGTTCAACCTTAAAAGACTTTTTATGAATAAAAAGTACCACATGACACACAGAATAGCAAGACCTGGTGTTTATAAGGACAACCTACAATTGGTACAGGGGACATGATCACAGTGAGCTCATAATATGGTACTTGTGCCAAGCAGAAAAGGCGTATTGTGCCTCAATTAATTTCAGGATGCCAAAACCAACACAGAAAGAAAAAATTCAATACATTGGTAACGTTCCCTGATATGCTCTTTACTACTCTGAAGCAGTAAAACCAGGGGAATATAAATTTTCCCTTTCACTTTTTCCTAATGAGAAAATATTTCAACAGGAATCCACAAACACTCTCAAAGTATCAATGTTGATTCCTAATACTAGAAAAATATAAACTTATCCCTATACAGATGAAGAAATAAGGGATTATATTATATATACAAAGATATAAGCCTAAAGGAAGACCAATCAAATGTCCTCCTGCAAAAATTACTTTAGGAGGTGATGTCAGCAAGACTCTCCTTCTCTCAATGGACACATAAATTCAACAATACATGGACCAAAATTCCCTCTGTGAGACATCCAGAGACCAGATGAGAGGCTCCCGTACCCCAGGCAAGGATGACACCAGCCATATTGCAGCCAGTAGGAAAATTTGTGGAATCCTCTTGCCATAAGCAAGGTTACTTAAGGGACTTGTTGCTGTCTTGCCTGAATCTTAGCTCTGACAGGAAAGGGTCCCAGGTTGGGAAATGCTGAGAACAAAGCCTCTAGTTTGGACTAGTATGTAGTAACTGACCATAGCTCCTCCCACCAGCTCAGAACTAGCAGAAAAAGTTGGAATAGCTGCCCAACATTTTGGCTTTTGAAAGGGACTGCCTAAGGGACAGGATTCTGAAAGCACTCACAGGACTGGTATTCTCTAAATGCCTGGGGGCCACTGAGAACAAAACAAAGGGTGGTGGTTTAGACTAGTAAGCACTCATGGCCAGAGTTCCTACCCCTGGCTCAGCATGACGCAATTAGAAAAGCTCATGGTCCACAGCTTCTCCCTGGGGAGGGAAAGAGAAGACTAAAGCATATACCCAACATTCAGACTTTTGGGGGACTGCCCAAGAAACCTGTTTCTGTCTCACCTGTCTAGAAGCACTGGTAGGACCTAGCATAAACTAAAGTGCCTAGGGGCAGCTGAATATAAAAAAACAAATAATAACAAAAAAAGGATTGAGGCAGCATGCTACTGGCTCCAGAAGGCCCATAGTACAAGACACAGAATAAAAACAGATCTCCTAAAAACAGAAACCAGCAAATTCTCCTATTTAGAAATATACACAAAAGTCCAGAGAAGATATATCCACATAAAAAGTTTATGAGGACCCCAGAATCTCTACTCAGGCTGATTCTTAAAGGTCCGCCCCTGTACAAGGCCAGTCCACAAAGACTGGGAGAAGTGGATGTCTTTCAGGTATGCAGACATTAATACAAAGGGTCAAGGAACATGAAAAAAGGCCCAAAGAAAGGAACAAAATAAATCTCCAGAAACCAACCCTAAAGAAATGAAGGTAAATGGATTAGCTGACAAGAATTCAAAATAACCATGATCAAAACATTCAATAAACTTAAATTATGCATAAATAAAATGAGTATTTTAACAAACAAAATATTTTTAAAAAGAAGAATTTGAGGGCTGAAGAGTACAATAACTGAACTAAGAACAACTACAGGGGCTCAGCAGCAGCCTTGATCAAGTACAGGAAAGAATCAGTAAACTCAAAGATAGGATATTTGAAATTACCCATTCCACAGAGTAAAAATATTTTTAAAAGAACGAAGAAAACTTAAGAGACAAAAGTCTTAAAAGGAACTATAACTGTTACCAAAACATCAGGGGTTCAGTCTAGGTCCCATTTCTCACCGCACAGAAAGCCAATCACTGACACAATGAGTACTGCTAGGGAAGAAGGCTTTATTTGGGCACTGCAGCCAAGGTGATGAGAGATCAGTATCAAATCCATCTCCTCACCCAGCTAAAATTAGTTTATACAGCAGGGAAGAAATGTAACTAGGTGTGCGGAAACAGGAATTAGGGAGTGGTAAGGAAGAGAAGTTGTTCAACAGGAAGCAGGCAGTTGGTTAGGCAATCAGGGCAGGTGAGGGGTCTGGCATAACAATGTTCAGATGCAGTAATCTGCTAAGTTTCAGTTCCTTGATACTGTCTGGGATACATGATGGTTGGTTTCCAGAGAAAGGAATTCAGATAAGACAAATGTAAATTTAAGTTTTAAGACTGGGAGGGTTAATTTCTATGTTTATTCAAAAGAAACCATAAACATCCATTTCATGGGATAACTTGGATGGTTTCATAACCACACAATAATTTGTTAATGAATACAGAATATTAAAAAGTGAAAATTGGGACATTAATAACAAAGTGTGTGAATAAAAGTATTGAATTTTTGAATGCAAAGTTATCAGCTTAAAATAGACTGTTACACTATAGGATGATTTATGTAAGCCTTCTGGTAACACAAACTTTTTAAATATAGTAGGTATACAAAACATAAAGAAAAGGAATCAAAGCAAACCACCACCACCACAACAAAAAAAATCATCAAATCACAAAGAAATATAAGAAAGAAATGAACAGAGGAACTATATAACAGTCAGAAAGCAATGAACAAAATGACAATATTAAGTCCACAAATGTGTGAAAATTAAACAACACATTCTCATCAACCAATGAGTCAAATAAGAAAGCCAAATAAGGGAAATTGAAAATATTGAGACAAATGAAAACAAAAACACAACATACCAAAATGTGTAGCATTCAGTGACAGCAGTGCTAGGAGGAAAACTTACAACTGTAAAAGCTTACATTAAAAAATAAAAAAATCTCAAACAGACAACCTAAATGTACACCATAAGGAACTAAAAAAATAACAAACTAAACTCAAAGCTAGGAGAGGGAAATAAGTATTAATGGTAAGAATTAGAGCAGGGATAAAACAGAAAATAGAAAAACAACAGAGAAAATAAAACTAAGAGTTGGTTTGTTGAAATGATCAACAAAATTGAAAAACCTTTGGCTACATAGAATAAGAAAAAAGGAGAGAAGACTAAACAACTGAAATCAAAAATGAAAACTAAGACATTACACTAAATTTAACAAAAATAAAAGAATGGCTGGGTGCAGCGGCTCATGCCTGTAATCCCAACACTTTGGGAAGCTGAGGCAGGAGGATTGCTAGAGCCCAGGAGTACATGACCAGCCTCAGCAACATAGTGAGCCCCATTTCTACAAAAAATAAAAATAAAAAAATTAGCTGGATGTGGTGGCACACGCCTAAGGTTTCAGCTACTTGGGAAGATGAGGTAGGACTGCTTCAACCCCAGAGGTCAAGGCTGCAGTGAGCAATGATTGTGCCACTGTGCTCCAGTCTGGGTGACAGAGTGAGAACCTATCTCAAGAGAAAAAAAAGGATAAAAAGAGCTGTAAGACACTACTATGAGCAACAGTATGCCAATGTATTGGAAAACCCAGATGAGGTGAACAAATTACTTGAAATACAAAACCTACCAAGATTGAATCATGAAGAATATGAACAGACAAATAATTAGTAAGGAAGCCGAATGAGTAATTAAAAATTTCTCAGCCAAGTAAGCCCAGAACCAGATCACCTCACTGGTGAATTCTACCAAACATTTAAGAAGTACTGCTGGGGGGCACCAAGAGAAGCCAGCAGCAGAATGCAGCTCCCAGCTCATGAGAGGCAGAAAGCTAGAGGACTTCATGAGTCAAAACGAGGTGCCAGGTTCATTTCTGTGGAATTGATAGGGCCCAGGGTAGGAACCACAGGGCGAGAGCCACCCAGGGGGGCAAATCAAGTTGGGGGGGGGCATGTTCCCCTCCTGAAACGTCCAGCCAGCTCGGAGGGTCAGGTGACTTAACTCCTCGGTGCTCCGTTTTGGATCCTGTGCTTACCTCATCCCTTCTGCAACTCACAGTCCAGGAGAGCCCTGTGGACTAACAGGTGGGGCGCTGGGGGTAGTCGATGCAAATCTGAGCAGTGGTTACTGCCGGACACAGCAAGTCGTCGCAGGGACCTCGGGGGGGATTTGGACTAACACTAGCGGGATGGACGGTCCCACAGAGGGAGGCAGAGTTGAAAGCAGGGAAACAGATCATAAGGCCTGGTAGGCCCTACCTCCACAGAATTCAAACTGAAGCCCTCACTAGAGAGCTTAGTAGCAAATACACCAGCTTGACCCTAACCAGGAAATCCAGCTGGGGAAGGAGAGACGCCATTGGGAAGGCGGGGCCGGTCTCAAACAAACTCCAGGGAAGGACCACCCACCCAACAACCTGACTAAACCCGAGAGAGCCCAGCAGCGCCCTCTACACACCAAAAAAGATACAGCTCCAACCTCAACAGAAAAAAACGTCAGAGACTCCTCCTGAAATCACCAACTTCAAAGGTTAAAGGGAGATAAATCCACGAAGATGGGGGAAAAAACCACGCAAAAAGGATGAAACCATCAAACAACAGAACACCTCTTTGCCTCCCAGTGATCACAACTCCTCACCATCAAAGGAACAAAAAAACACAGAGAATGAATCTGACGAATTGACAGAAGCAGGCTTCAGAAGGTGGGTAATAACAAGCTTCTCTGAGTTAAAAGACCATGTTCTCACCCAATGCAAAGAAACTAAGAACCTTGAAAAAAGGTTAGACGAAATGCTAAGTAGAATAACCAGCTTAGAGAAGAACATAAACGACTTGATGGAGCTGAAAAAAACAGCACGAGAACTTCTCGAGGCATACACAAGTTTCAACAGCTGAATCAATCAAGCAGAAGAAAGGATATCAGACATCGATCAAATCAATGAAATAAAACGAGAAGGCAAGATTAGAGGAAAAAGAGTGAAAAAAAAAATGAACAAAGCCTCCAAGAACTATGGGATTATGTGTAAAAACCTAATTTATGCTTGATCGGCGTACCTGAATGTGACAGGGAGAATGAATCCAAGTTGGAAAACACTCTTCAAGATACTATCCAAGAGAACTTTCCCAACCTAACAAGACAGGCCAACATTCAAATCCAAAAACACAGTGAACAACACCACAAAGATCTTCCTCAAGACAACCCCAAGGCACATAGTTGTCAGATTCACCAGGTTTGAAATGAAGGAAAAAATCCTAAGGGCAGCCAGAGAGAAAGGTCGAGTCACCCAGAAAGGAAAGATCATCAGACTCACAGCGGATCTCTTGGCAGAAACCCTGCAAGCCAGAAGGGAGTGGGGGCCAATATTCAACATCCTTAAAGAAAAGAATGTTCAATCCAGAATTTCATATCCGGCCAAACTAAGCTTCATAAATGAAGGAGAAATAAAAGCCTTTATGGACGAGCAATTCCTGAGAGATTTCGTCACTACAAGACCTGCCTTACAGGAGCTACTGAAGGAAGTACTAAACAGGGAGAGGAACAACCAGTACCAGCCACTGCAAAAACGTACCAAGTGGTAAAGAATAACAACACAGTGAAGGAGCCACATCAATTAACGGGCAAAACAACCAGCCAGTAACAAAATGGCAGGATCAAATTCAAACATAACAGTATTAACATTGAATGTAAATGGCCTAAACGCCCCAAACAAAAGACACAGACTGGCAAACTGGATAAAAAGTCAAGACCCATTGATGTGCTATTCAAGAGACCCATCTCACATGCAAAGACAGATAAACTGAAAATAAAGGGATGGAAGAAGATTTACCAAGCAAATGGAGAGCAAAAAAAAGCAGGGGTAGCAATCCTAGTCTCTGATAAAACAGACTTTAAACCAACAAAGATCAAAAGAGACAAAGAAGGGCATTATATAATGGTAAAAGGATCAATGCAACAAGAGGAGCTAACTATCCTAAATATTTATGCACCCAATGCATGAGCACCCAAATATATAAAGCAAGTTCTTAAAGACCTACAATGAGACTTAGGCTCCTGCACAATAATAGTGGGAGACTTTAACACTCCACTGAAAATACTGGACAGATCAACGAGACAGAAAGACAACAAGGATATCCAGGACTCGAACGCAGATTTGGACCAAGCGGACCTAATAGACATTTACAGGACACTCCACCCCAAATCCACAGAATACACATTCTTCTTAGCACCACACTGAACTTACTCCAAAATTGACCACATACTTGGAAGTAAATCACTCCTCAGCAAATGCAAAAGAATGGAAATCATAACAAACAGTCTCTCAGACAACAGTACAATCAAATTAGAACTCAGGATTAAGAAAAGCACTCAAAACCGCACAATCACATGGAAACTGAACAACTTGCTCCTGAATGACGAATGGATAAACAATGAAATGAAGGCAGAAATAAAAATATCCTTTGAAACCAACGAGAATGAAGACACAATGTACCAGATCCTATGGGACACATTTAAAGCAGTGTCTAGAGGGAAATTTATAGCAGTAAGTGCCCACATGAGGAATAAGGAAAGATCTAAAATCGATACCCTATCATCAAAATTGAAAGAGCTAGAGGAGCAAGATCAAAAAAAAACTCAAAAGCAAACAGAAGACAAGAAATAACTAAGATGAGAGCAGAACTGAAGGAGATAGAGACACAAAAAAAAAACTTCAAAAAATCAATAAATCCAGGAGCCAGGTTTTTGAAAAGATCAGCAAAATAGACAGACCGCTAGCTAGACTAAGAAGAAAGAAAAGAGAGAAGAACTGAATAGATGCAATAAAAAACAATAAAGGGGAGATGACCACCAATTCCTCAGAAATACAGACTACCATCAGAGATTATTACAAACAACTCTATGTACATAAACCAGTAAATCTGGAAGAAATGGATAAATTCCTGGACACTTGCACACTCCCAAGACTAAGCCAAGAAGAAGCTGAAACCCTGAATAGACCAATAACAAGATCTGAAGTTGAGGCAGCAATTAATAGCCTAGCAACCAAAAAAAGTCCAGGTCCATATGGGTTCACAGCTGAATTCTACCAGACATACAAAAAGGAGCAGGTACCATTCCTGTTGAAACTATTCCAAACAATACAAAAAGAGGGAATCCTCCCTAACTCTTTCTATGAGACCAACATCATTCTGATACCAAAATCTGGCAGAGACACAACTAAAAAAGAAAACTACAGGCCAATATCCGTGATGAACATTGATGCAAAAATCTTCGATAAAATACTGGCAAACTGAATCCAACAGCACATCAAAAAGCTTATTCATCACGATCAAGTAGGCTTCATCCCAGGGATGCAAGGCTGGTTCAACATATGCAAATCTATCAATGTAATGCATCATATAAACAGAACCAAAGACAAAATCCACATGATTATCTCAATAGATGCAGAGAAGGCCTTTGAAAAAATTCAACAGCCCTTTATGCTAAAAACTCTCAATAAACTAGGTATCAATGGAACATATCTCAAAACAATAAAAGCTATTTATGACAAACCCACAGCCAATATCATACTGAATCGGCAAAAATTAGAAGCATTCTCTTTAAAAACTGGCACTAGACAAGGATGCTCTCTCTCACCACTCCTATTCAATATAGTATTGGAAGTTCTAGCCAGAGCAATTAGGCAAGAAAAAGAAATAAAGGGCATTCAATTAGGAAAAAAAGAAGTCAAATTGTCCCTATTTGCAGACGACCTATCATATATTTAGAAGACCCCATCGTCTCAGCCCAAAACGTCCTTAAGCTGATACGCAACTTTGGCAAAGTCTCAGGATACAAAATCAATGTGCAGAAATCACAAGTATTTCTATACACCAATAACAGAGAAACAGAGAGCCAAATTATGAGCGAACTGCCATTTACTACTGCTACAAAGAGAATAAAATACCTAGGAATACAACTAAAAAAGGAGGTAAAAGATCTCTTCAAGGAGAACTACAAACCACTGATCAAGGAAATAAGAGAGGACACAAACAGTTCAAAAAACATTCCATGCTGATGGTTAGGAAGAATCAATATCATGAAAATGGCCATACTGCCCAAAGTGATTTATAGGTTCAATGCTATCCCCATCAAGCTACCATTGATCTTCTTCACAGAACTGGAAAAAAAAACACTTTAAACTTCATATGGAACCAAAAGAGAGCCTGCATAGCCAAGACAATCCTAAGCAAAAAGAACAAAGCTGGAGGCATCACGCTACCTGACTTCAAACTATATACTACAAGGCTACAGTAATCAAAACAAAATGGTACTCATATCAAAACAGAGATATAGACTAATGGAACAGAACGGAGGCCTCGGAAGTGATACCGCACATCTACAACCATCTGATCTTCAACAAACTGGACAAAAACAAGCAATGGGGAAAGGATTCCCTGTTTAATAAATGGTGTTGGGAAAACTGGCTAGCCATATGCAGGAAGCTGAAAGTGGGCCCCTTCCTTATACCATATACAAAAATTAACTCCAGATGGATTAAAGATTTAAACATAAGAACTAACACCATAAAAACCCTAGAAGAAAACCTGAGCAAAACCATTCAGGACATAGGCACAGGCAAGGACTTCATGACTAAAACACCAAAGCAAAGGCAACAAAAGCCAAAATAGACAAATGGGACCTAATTAAAATTAAGAGCTTCTGCAGAGCAAAAGAAACAATCATTAGAGTAAACCAGCAACCAACAGAATGGGAAAAAAATTTCACAATCTGCCCATCTGACGAAGAGCTAATATCCAGAATCTACAAAGAACTAAAGCAGATTTACAAGGGAATAAACAAAAAAACCCATTCAAAAGTGGGCAAAGGATATGAACAGTCACTTTTCAAAAGAAGACAAATATGCGGCCAAAAAACATATGAAGAAATGCCCATCATCACTGGTCATTATAGAAATGCAAATCAAAACCACATTGAGATACCATCTGATGCCAGTTAGAATGGCGATCATTAAAAAATCTGGAGAAAACAGATGCTGGAGAGGATGTGGAGAAAAAGAAACATCTTTACACTGTTGGTGGGTATACCTATGTTCATTGCGGCACTGTTTACGATAGCAAAGACCTGAAACCAACCCAAATGCCCATCAATCATAGACTGGACACAAAAAAATGTGGCACATATATACCATGGAATACTATGCAGCCATAAAGAACGATGAGTTCGTGTCCTTTGTAGAAACATGGATGAACCTAGAAACCACCATTCTCAGCAAACTGACACAAGAACGAAAAATCAAACAACACATGTTTTTGAAGGGAACAACACTCACAAGGCTAGGTGTGGTGGTGGAGGTGAGGGGATCAAGGGGGACAGCAGCAGGGGGGTGGGGAGAATGGGGAGGGATAACCCCAGGAGAAATGCCTGATGTAGGTGACAGAGTGGGGTGCAGGGGCGGGGATGGACACAGCAAACCACCATGGCATGTATGTACCTATGCAACAATCCTGCAGGATGCAGGACGTGCACATGTACCCCAGAGCCCAAATACAATTTAGAAAAAAAAAAAAAAGGAAGTAATGCCAATCCTCCTCGGCCAGGTACGGTGGCTCACGCCTGTAATCCCAGCACGTTGGGAGACCAAGGCAGGTGGAGCACGAAGTCAGGAGTTCAAGAAGAGCCTAGCCAAGACGGCAAAACCCCATCCCTACTAAAAATTACAGGATTACAGGATTATGCCTGTAATCCCAGCTGCTCAGGAGGCTGAGGCAGAAAATTGTTTAAACCCGGGAGGCAGAGGTTGCAGTAAGCTGAGATCATGCCACTGCACTCCAGTCTGGGCAACAGAGCAAGACTCCATCTCAAAAAAAAAGAAGTAATACCAATCCTCCTCAAACTCATTCAAAACTCTGAAGAGGGAACACTCCCAAATTCACTTTACAAAGCCAGCATTATTCTGATACCAAAACCAGACAAGGACACTACAATAAAGGAAAATTACCAATATACCTGAAGAACACAGATGCAAAAATCCTCAACAAAATACTAGCAAACTGAATTCCATGGTACATTAAAAGAATTATACCCCATATCCCTAAGATGCCAGCATGGTACAATATATGCTAAACAATAAATGTGATACCCCACATTAACAGAATGGAGAATAGAGATTATATGATCATTTGGATCAATGCAGAAAGAGCATGATGAAATTCAACACTCTTTCATGATAAAAACTCAATAAATTAAGTATAGAAGGAATGTACATCAAAACAATAAAATGCATATATGATAAAGCCCGTTGTCACGATACTCAAACAGTGAAAAGCTAAAAAGCTTTTCCTCTAAGATCAACAAGGCAAGAGGTTCACTCTCACCACCTATTCAACACAGTACAGAAGTTCTAGCCAGAGTAGTTAGGCAAGCAAAAGAAATAAAAGGCACACAAATCAGAAAGTAAAAAGGAATATAGTTTCTATTTGCAAATGACATAATCTTATATGCAGAAAACCCTAAAGACTGCATTTAAAAACTAAAATAATAAATGAATTCACTAAAATATCAGGATATAAAACCAACATACAAAAATCAGTAGCGCTTCTATACACTAACAATGAATCATCCAAAAAAAAAAAATCAAGAGAGCAATCCTATTTACAATAGCAACAAAAATCAAATAAAATACTAAGGAATAAATTTAACCAAAGGAGTAAAAGATCTATACACTGAAAACTATAAAACATCAGTGAAAGACACTGAAGACACAGATAAATGGAAAGATATCCTGTGCTCATGGATTGGAAGACTTAATTCTGTTAAAATGTCCATACTACCCAAAGCAATCTACAAATTCAATGCAATCCCTGTCAAAACTCCAATGGCTTTTTCTGCAGCAATAGAAAAAAAAAATCCTAAAATTCATATGGAATCACAAAAGACCCCAACTAGCCAAAACAATATTGAACAAAAAGAACAAAGCTGGAGAAATGATACTTCCTGATTTCAAAATATATTACAAATCTATAGTAATTGAAACTGTAGGATACTGGCATAAAGACAGACATATAGACCAATGGAACAAAATAAAGAGCCCAGAAATAAACCCATGAATTTACAGTCAACTGATCTTTGCCAAAGGTGGCAAGAACACACAATGATTAATGGATAATCGCTTCTATAAATGGTGTTAGGATAATGGGAAGTCCACATGCAGAAAAAGAAAATTTGACCCTTATCTTGCACTATACGCAAAAATCAATGAGAAATGGATTAAAAACTTAAACCTAATATCTGAAACTGTAAACGACTAAAAGAAAACACAGGGGAAAGCTTCTTGACATTGATCTAGGCAATAATTTTAGATATGACCCCAAAACACAGGCCACTAAAGCAAAAATAGACAAATGGGATTGTATCAGCCTAAAAATCTCCTGCACAGCAATCAATCAACAGAATGAAGAGAAAAGCTACAGAATCAGATAAAATATTTGCAAGCCACATATATGATAATAGGTTAATATCCAATCTATATAAAGAACTCAATTCAATTGCCCAAAAACAACCCAATTTAAAAATAAGCAAAGGACATGAATACACATTTCTCCAAAGTGGACATGCAATTATATAAAATGCTCACCATCACGAATATCAGCAAAATGCAAATCAAAACCACATGAGATATCACCTCACACCTGTTAAAATGACTGTTATCAAAAAGACAAAAGATATCAAGTGTTGTCCAGGATTTGGAGAAAAGGGACTCTTTGTCCACTGTTGGTAGGAGCATAAACTGATATAGCCATTATGGAAAACAGTATAGAAGTTCCTCAAAAAAACAAAAATAGAACTATCTGATGATCTAGCAAATCCCTCTTCTGGATATAAAGCTAAAGAAAATGAAATCAAGGTCTCAAAAAGCTATCTGTACTCCTGTGTTCACTGCAGCGTGATTCACAGTAGTCAAGGTGTGGAAACAACCTATATGTTCATCTACAAATGAATGGATAAACAAAATATGGTATATACTTACAATAGAATATTATTCAACATTAATAAAAGGAAATGTTATCATATATGTCAAGATAGATGAACCTGGAGGACCTCTGCTGAGTTAAATAGCCAATCACAATAGGATAAATACTATACAGTAGTCAAACTCATAGAAGAGGAGAATAGAATGGTAGCTGTCAGGGGCTTACAGAAGGGGAAAATGGGGAGTTGCTGTTCAATGCATATAAAATTTTAGTTAGAAAAGATGAAAGCGTTCTATAGACCTGCTGTACAACAGTTATTACAGTTGCAATACTGTGCTATACACTTAAAATCTTAAGTAGATCTCATGTTGTGTACTTTTACAACAACAAATAAAAGAAAAAAAATTTTTAAGGGAAACTTCTAAAACATTTATTTAATTTGTGTTCTCAATGTGATTCAAACAGACATTTCATATGTGAAAAGGGGATGAACAGTCTGTGATCATAAAAATGTGCTTACAAATGAAAAACATGATTACTAAATTTGAAAATCACAATGGAAACAGAAAACAGCAGATTAAATATTACAGAAAATCAAATTGGTGAATTAGAAAACCAGTTCAAAAAATTATCTGAGAAAACAAAGGAAAAAATTAAAAGATGGCTATAACAAATGAACGTGTAAGAGATAAAGAATATAGATTCAAAATCTCCAACACAGAGATAATACGAATTCTAAGAGAAAACAAACAGAAACTGGAGAAGCAATAAAGAAATTGTACTGACAATGCCCATCAAGACTGTATCGAGAACAGCCTTAAAGAATTAACTTAGGGCCAGGCCCACTGGCTCATGCCTGTAATCCTAGCACTTTGGGAAGCTGAGGCGGGCAGATCACTTGAGGTCAGGAGTTCGAGACCAGCCTGGCCAACATGGTGAAACACCAACTCTACTAAAAATACAAAAACAAACAAACAAACAAATTAGCCAGGCGTGGTGGCACACGCCTGTAATCCCAGCTACTCGCAAGGCTGAGGCAGAAGAATCGCTTGAACCCAGGAGGTGGAGGTTTTAGTGAGCCAAGATCGCACCATTGCACTCCAGCCTGGGCAACAAGAGCAAAACTCCACCTAAAAAAAAAAAAAAAGAATGAACTTAGGACAGCATTTTGAGCAAGGATAAAAATTCAATGCAATGAAAAGGATCTGAGGGTCTGCCAGGGTCTGGTTCCAGAACAACTAGAGGCAGCAGGAAGTATGACTACTGAGAAGTAAGATGGAATCAAAGTTCTCCACCTAAGGTAGAAGAATACAGTCTAACTCACCCAGAAACCAGAGGCTGGAATGGAGAGTTACCTGCTCTTGAAAGGAAGCTGATCATAGGTGCTGGTGACCACTTCTGAGAGCTATGGCTATCACACCTAGTAAAGGCAAAGGACACAGACATGACCTCAAAACTATGGACCAACCCAAGTTTATGGTGGCTTGTTAACTAATTTGTAATATCCCTGTTACCTATTAGGGCCATGTGGCAGATTATCTCCAAAGATAGGCCCCAGTGAACCTCGCAGTCTCCATGGCCTTGTATAGTCCCCTTCTACACTGGACCTATCACTGACTTTCTCAATAAAAACTAGCAGACTGACACTCTTCCAGTTGCAGCTCCATGCCTTAAAATGGCCTGGAAGCTTTCTCTCTTTGAGATATTTGGAAGCTCTCAGCAACCATATTAAGAAGTCTGGGCCAGACGCCGTGGCTCACGCACGTAAACCCATCACTTTGGGAGGCCAAGGCAGGGGGATCACTTGAGGTAAGGAGTTCAAGACTAGTCTGGCCAACATGGGGAAACCCATTCTCTACTAAAAATAAAAAAAAGTAGCTGGGTGTGGTGGTGTGCACCTATAATCCCAGCTACTCTGGAGGCAGGGAAAGGAGAATCGCTTGAACCTAGAAGGCAGAGATTTCAGTGAGCAGAGATGGCGCCTCTGCTCTCCAGCATGGGCTACAAAATGAGACTCTGTCTCCAAAAAAAAAAAAAAAAGGTGGCTACCTTGTTGTCTGTAGAGAAGAAACCACATACAGAGGCCAGGTGGAAAGGCCACATGGAAAAGGGAGACTCTGAAATCACATGGACAAAAAGAGAGAATTCCAGACTTCATAACTAAGCTTAGTCTGCCAGCCATCCCCACCACCAAGGTGCTCAGTGTTGGAGTGAACTGCCTTCAATGTGACACCCCAGTCAAGTCCTGAATGAGCGCAGCCCAAACCAAAATGAAAAGAACTGCCCAGTAGGCCGGGCGCGGTGGCTCAAGCCTGTAATCCCAGCACTTTGGGAGGCCGAGGTGGGTGGATCACGAGGTCAAGAGATCGAGACCATCCTGGTCAACATGGTGAAACCCCG